>NC_064254.1:56288942-56486442 GCF_003254725.2 Canis lupus dingo
TATAGCAGTGATAAAATCCAGTAAGCCACCTGAGTCCTGCTGAATCTCTACCTGACATTTCCAATACTTTAACATCTCTAAAAGGCTGTAGAAGCTTGGAGTTTGGAGGCCTTCCATCACCCAGAAATCAGAATCGCCTGAGATTTTACCTGAGTCAATTATAAATCAACTCTGCTTTTCCTTCTGAGAAAGTTATTGGGCGGGATCTTCTCTCTTGGTCATAAGGATAAATCAAAGATCTATTCTAAAGGAAGTGGATGCAGAGAACTTTAATTTTGCTCCCCTTGTGCTGTAAATGGAGTAGGCGATAATGAACATATTAAGTGATGTAAAGATTACGAATCTGATAATCATCTCTCTCTAAGATGTTGCATTACAAAAGCATTCTCTCTTCCACTCTTTCTCACACAGGAAGAGGGAGGATAGAAGCAAGAGAGAGAGAAAAATATCTCATGGGAGAATATTGATTATTTTTAATGGCTTGATTTAGCCTCCCAATTTAGGTTTTATGTCTTTTTCATTGTAAGTAGATCATTTAGGTATATATATTTTGTTAAAGTTACGAAACACAAAGGAAATAGCTAGAAACAAATTGGAATTTTGTGAATTTAGGAAAATAAGATAAAATTATAGTTAGGAGAGATATATTCATTTATAATTTTGGCATATTAATATTTTATTTGAGATCATCTGTCAGAAATCATTAATCAAGTCTCTGTATTTACATGGTAATATACAACCATTATGCAAATAGAGGCAAGGAAAGCAAGCCTATCTACTAAGAAGTTTTCCTTAAGACATATAGGATTAATGACATTTTATATACAAAACACAAAGACACTGGACAGGCATTGGACAAGTGTATAAATTAAATAAACAAGCACATGAAAATACCATATTATGCCAATGAGTCAGTGAAGAAAGTAGAGGGAACACTTGGAATCATCATGAAAGTGTCATGTTTAAAGAGAGACAGAAAATGGGAAGGCTTGAAGGACAGGGTGAGATTTTGGGAGTTGCCTAAAATAAAGGGAAAAGAGGAATTATGAACCAGTTCTTCCTATTCCCAGTAAATGTATTTCTCAAGGATCTTTTTTCAATCCTTGACCTTTAGCCTTTATACTTAACTTTTTTGAAATAAAGATAGCTCCTCTGGCTGAGAGGTCAAAGTGGAACTTACAGCTATTAGATCATCAGAAACCAGCATTTAGGGACGCCTGGGTGGCTCAGTGGTTGAGCTCCTGCCTTCGGCTCAAGGTGTGATCCTGGGTCCAGGGATGAGTCCCACATCGGGCTCCCTGCATGGAGCCTGCTTCTCCCTCTACCTGTGTCTCTGCCAATCTCTCTCTCTCTCTCTCTCTCTCTGTCTCTCATGGATAAATAAATAAAATCTTAAAAAACGAAACCAGTATTTATTTGTGCATATTATATGCTAATACTAAATATGCTAATATTAGAGTTATAACCTCCTTCAATCTTCCTAATACCTCTGTGATCTAAGTATTGTTTTCCTTATTTCATAGGAGAAAGAGATGTGAAATACATGGTTCAATGATATGTAGGTAAGATGGCGGAATAGTCCTTCAACTCAGGCCATTGTGTCACATACTCTGCTCTAGCCATAACACGTCTGTACTCTCTCAACCCCTCCATGAGACCCTTGGGAGGTTTTAACAATAGCAGCTATGATTATCTCAGTGGTCTACAAAGCACTTTAAATTTTAATTGAAGAAGTAGCCTTTGCCCCTAAACTTCTTTTGGTTCTCAGAAAGACGCTCCATGTTCTTTTGAACAGTAGTTCTCAAACTTAAGCAAACATCTGGAATAAACTAGGAGAATCAGCTAGAAACTTTGTTGACCAGAGATTTCTGGGCCCTATCCAGAGTTCTTGATTTGGTAGGATCTGGATGAGCTTAAGAATTTGCATTTTTAGCAAGTTTTAGGTTATGCTGATATTGCTAATTTTGGGATATAATTTGTGAAAAAAATTGAGGTGTTAAGTGCATTTCCAAGTTTTTTGGGCTGAGCAATTGGAAGAATGAAGTTCGTATTGACTGTGAGAGGAAAGACACAACTGGAGTATATTTAGTTTCAGAAATAATGAATTTGAGCTTCTATTTGATATTTGGCTAGAACAACCAGGAAAACAGTTGGATTTATATAGCCAAGCTGGAGATATAAACTCGGGAATTGTTGCAAAATAGAATATATATGGAATCAGATTGGATAAGATCACTAATGGAGTATAGAGAACAGTAGAAAACTGAAGACTGAGCTCTGTGGCACACCAACATTAAGAGTTTGGGAGAAAGAGCAGAATGAGTAAACAATATTGTCAGAGAAGAAACACTAAATTAGGAGAAAATGAACACAATTCAATGTACCAGAAGCCAGGTGATCTATTTTAAAAGGATTTCCCTGGCCGCTGTATTGAGGATAAACTTTAATGGGCCATAGTGGAAGCAAGGAGACAAAGTGAATATTCCAATAATCTTAGATGGGGGACATTTAAGTTTTGGTTCCAAATGTTAGCAGTATAAATAGTTATAAAGGTTAGGTATGACATATATTTTGAAGGATGGAACTACTGATATTTATAGAAGGATTGCTTATGGGATGTGGCAGATAGAAGTGGCAAGTTTATTTGGTTTGAACAACTGAAAAGATGGAGTTACCATTCATTCACTGTGATGAGGGAAATATGAAGTAAGAGCAAGTTTTGTTGAAAAGAATGATTGTTTTATTATATATTATAGTTGACTTATATTAGAAATCCAAGTAAAGATGTCCATGTTACTACATGGATTTCTTTCTTTTTTATGGCTGAATAATATTCCTGTGTGTGTGTGTGTGTGTGTGTGTGTGTGTGTGTTCCACATCTTGGCCATTGTAAATACTATGAGCATAGGGTTGGGGAATGCAGAATCTCTTTGATATCTTGTTTTCTTTTCCTTTGGATATATTTCCAGAAGTGAAATTACTGGATCATAAGGTAGCTCTGTTTTTAATTTTCTGAGGAACCTCCATACTGTTTTCCATAATGGTTGTTTCAATTTATAATCCCACCAATAGTGCACAGGGGTTTACTTTTCTCCACATTCTTGCCAGCATTTGTTCTCTTTTGTCTTTTTGGTGTTAGCTCTTTTAACAGACACGAAGTGAGATGTCATTGTTGTTTTGATTTGCATTTCCCTTATGATTAGTGACGTCAAGCACCTTTTCATATATCTTTTGGCCATTTCTGTATCTTCTTTGGAAAATGTCTATCAGTTTAAAATGCATTTTTAATTGGATTATTATTATTGTTACTTTTGCTATTGAGTGGTATGAATTCTTCATATATTTTGGATATTAATCCCTTATCAGCTATATGGTTCGCAATTTTTTTCCTTTCCTCAGGTTATCTGTTCATTTTGTTGATTATTTCTTTCACTATATAGAAGTCTTTTAGTTCAATGTAGTCCCAATTGTTTATTTATTTTTTTTATTTTGTTGCTTGGGTTTTAAGTGTCATATCCAAAAACTCATTCCTAAGAGCCATGTCATAGAGCTTTTCCTATGTTTCTTCTAGGAGTTTTATGATTTCTAGCCTTACATTTAAGTCTTTATTTTGGGTTAGTTTTTGTGAGTAGTGTAAAAAAAGGATCTAGTTTCATTATTTTACATGTGAATATCCAATTTTTCCAGCATCATTTATTGAAGAGAGGGTGTTTTTTCCAATGAGTATTCTTGGCTCCCTTATAAAACATTTGTTGACCATATCTTTTGTTTGTTTTTAAAGAAAGGGGAAATAACCTATCTTTGTGCTGAAGGGGAAAAACCAAAAGAGGAAAAAATGATGGTGCAAGAGAAAGAGGAAAATTTCTGGAATAATGTCTTTGAGAAGGTGAGAGGGATAGAATCTAATGCACAGATGAAGGTGTTAGAATTAAATAGGATCAAAAATAGTTTAGCCATAAAAAATTTGGAAGGCAAAGTATATGTATTTGGATGCAAATGAGTGGGTTGATTTTGTAGTGAGTGCCTATGGAAGGTTTCCAATTGTTTTTATTATCTTAGAAAAATAAGCCATCTCCTGAGGGTAAGGATAAGGGGGGGCGGATATTGGAGGCAGACAATATGACTAAACCAAAGAAAAATCCTATGTAAAAACTTGTACTTTTTAGTAAAATAAATCAATGGAGCTAATAGTATTTAGGCTGAATTAATGAGGAAATAAACCACTCTCCTTCCCTATTGCAATATCCATAACACACAGTTCTGTTCTGATGATCCCCTGAAAGCAGTGGATCAGGAACTGAGGTAGACTGAAGACACCTTGTTCAGGTCACAGCTGCTACATGGATCTTGCAGATATATATTCTTGGATGATGACTTGTGTCCCTACCCTGTTCTAGCTTTCACTGGATGGGATATAGGTAGATAGGAATTTAAGGGTCTCATGAAGCTCAACCATGGTCCAGGAGTTGCTATTTATACTGCATTAATTATAAACCATATCCAACTCAAGGGTATAAATGTACATTGAAGTAACATTCTGGACCAAGTATAAGACATTTGGGAATGATCAGTTGGGTGTGATTCTTATATTTTGAATTTTTGATTTACAACATGAAAATAAACAGGCTTCTTTTTCTTTTGTGGTGCTTGGTCAACGGTATGGTTGAATCAAGCCACATGAGTGATCTTTGGAGAATTGATATAGATCATGTGTAAATTAATCAAGCTAGGTAAAAGCTACTCTGTAGTAGATAAAATGTGTATGAATAACCTGAGAGGAATCAAGGAATTAAGTATAGTTAGAATCATGGTTCACAGAGAGACAGGAACCATGATATTCATAAACCTCGAATGACTAAATCAATTGAGGGGAGCCAGCAATGACTAGTGTATCTTGTCTCTGAAAGATCAGGGCATCTATTAACTGTGGCATGCAAGGGGATTTTTAAGATTAGATTATGAATGAAACACTGTAGATGCATCCCTAGCAAATATTTTATAACATACAAATCTTATTATAATTTTAGAATTAGTGGATTAATTAAATCTCATAACGCCAGGGGCCAGTTTAATAGCATGAATGTAAATCTAGGCTATAGAAATAGAAAACTAGAAAGAATTGGTACACCTCTGGGCTTGTTTTTCACAGTTGAATTATTGATTTGGTCAAGGTTCTCCCAAGTCTCAGCTATGAAACAATGATTTACACATAATAGATGTTCAATAAATATGAATGATTGATTGTTGATGACTTAAATCATATAAGGTTGCTATTTATATACCCATGCTTTCCATCTTACACAGATTTTTTTGCTTATTAGCTGTGTAGAAATGCTTTCTTGTCTTTTTTTAAACGAAATAATCTAAAGGTATTACAAATATTGCTATAGGATGGGGAGTAGGATTTTTAGATTTTATGAAAGCAACATAGTGTACAATATAATTTAATATTGGATGTTATAATTAATTTAAGTGCATATTTAGCTGTTATATTTGTGATTTCATATTTATATATGGAAGAAAAGTAGCATATAATCTTGAACAATTAAATTATTTGATCTTTTTGACTCTGAGATTTTGGAAGAAAACCATATCCCATTACACTACTATCACATGTAAAAAAAAAAATCACAGATAATCAGAGTCTTTCACACAGCTTAGCTATCAGTGTTTGAGCCATTTCTATTTATCCATGAAAAAAATACCTGGGGGTAAGTTTGCAATACTTCTCCAGTAAGAAATGAAGTTATTGGTAAAGATTATGATTTAAAGGAAATAATGAAGTAACAATAAATGATAACAGACCATCAAAAATTCCATGAAGATTTACAATGATGAATTAGAGGCCAGTGGAAATGCAGAAAATATGGTATATTTATTTCTAAGGAATGAATTGCTTAATGAATGAAATGTTTATTAAGAGTTTTTAGTCAGTTCTCAATGAGTAGCTTGCAACCAATGTATATGTGTCTAAGAAGGTTTGTATTGTTTTTAAAGCAGTTTGGAGACAGAAATTTTATATATTGTGAATCTTGCATAAAACAATTGTGTAAAATATTCCACCCTTTTGAGAAATATAAACTGTAAATTTAGCAATTAATAAAAATTTGGAGAAATTCTAGAGTTGGCATTTCTTGTTCTATCAGAAACTGAATTCTAACCTAAATTATATTAGGAAATTATATTATTTTCTCAAGTCTTTGATTTCTTGTGACAAATTCTAAAATGTAAATGATATAATTGTTATGAAATTTCAATTTAAAAATTTAGTTGATTTACTCTAATGGTTTTATTTCAAAACCTCAGATTTACTTTCATGAGTCAAACTGTTTATTAGTGTTTAATATGAAGCTGCTTCTTAAACAAAATATTCTTAAGGATGGTGAAGTTTATGCTGTGTATAGAAAAATAGACTCAACTCTTGTTTGTAACAAGTCATAAAATAAAACAAAACAAATTCACAAATAGATACAGACCTACACATGGGAAATGAAGAAATGGAGACTGGTTGTGATCTTCAGAGGCGCATCAGCAGTTTTACATAACTTAGGCTCTGACCAAATAAGTAAACTGGATTTTGTATTCAGATCCATCAAATAAAATCCAGGTAATTATACTGATTCTTTTATGTTTCTATTCCTAAGAGCGTGTAAACATACATGCTCTTAAATTGATCCATAGCATACCAATGTTTGTCCATGGATATTTCAGGTCTCATACAAAGGAACACAAGAATGAATGGGAGTCAGAGGATGTCACAATTATGCCACAGATTAGACTATCATATTGTGTCGTTTGATAAAAGTGTGGAACAGCAACTATTAGATCCCTTCAGGGTTGCATTGGATATCTCATCTTTCTTTGCAGTGATTTGTCTTGACATTTTGGTCACTCTACCTCAGTGAAATTCCTAGTTTTTGGCTGAGTCCAAAGTCTACAATTTCTCTAACCTTAGTTTTCATGATGATGACAATGTAGTCCAATAAACTCACAGAAGCCAGATTCTATGTGATTCTAAATATTGTTTAGAATCATGTATTTTCAGTTTCCTTTTAAATTAAATTCAAAGGTTTCAAGGAATGGTACATCAAATTTGTCAAAATGTGATTAAATATGTATGGGTGCAGTCATCATTTTTTTATATTTTGTTACTCAAATTTAGTAATTTTTTTTGTCATTGACTATTGTAGTCTCGAAACTGATCTCCCTATTTTCAGCTTTATTTATCTCCCATCAAACCACTGATATTCTCTTTCTTTTTAGATTTCTCTAATGTTTTTTTATTGTTCATAGAGGATGCTAGGCTCACTTGTTTGGCATTCAAAGCTTTTCATGATTTGACTTGTGTCAGCCTCACTAGTTTTCTTTCTGATCCTTCTAAATTATTCTTTAGCATTTTAGACCTGCTTGTTGTTTCCCTGTTCACATGGTGCTTTGTCTCTCACTTTGTCAAGGTGCTTTTAGCAGAAAAGTCTTTACCTTTGTCTTTTATCTGATTTCTTCTACCCACTTTTTAAAACTCTGTCTTGACCCACTCCAGAGATTGTTTCCAGTTAATTATTCTACCCCTAACCTGAATTCCTGTCTTGGTGCTTTTATAATACCTGTTGAAATTCAAGGCCTGCCGGTAACTGGTGTCTTTCCTCTGGGCTTCCTTTCAAAGAGAACAATTTGTTGAAGAACAATAGTCTAATGGGGGAAAAGGAGCAATGTATTAATTACTGTACATGTGCCTGATAATCCCCACTACAGGGGAAATTGGATTGGAGAACATGACTTAGGTCAAGAGGCTTAAGCCAGGTTCTGTTATTCTACTTCCCTATGTAAGCTCTTTCACCTCTATTGAACGTGTGAGCCAGTTAGGACTACCTTCTTCTCTTTCAGTTCCACTTATTTATCCATACAGTTGTAGGGATAATGGACTTTAAGATTTAAGAAAAGTGGAATTAGGGTCAAAGACATAGGTTAGATTATCTTTACCCAAGTCTCATTCTCCAGTCCAATTTTACTCCATAGCTGAGCCTCTAACTGACTTGGAATACCAGCACACATCCAGGCCATTCATTCAACAAAAGTGTTTGAGTACCAGCTATGTCTCAGTATGTTTTGTCCTGGACACAGGAGATATAACAGTGGGGGAACTTTAGGGACAAGAGGTATCCTTTCCAACTCACATTGGCCTGAGAGTGTAGAAGGATTTTATGACTCATGAGATGTTTCATAATCTGCATTTATCATCTGTATCTCATATAACTTCTGAGTCTCTCTAGATGCTGATTTCTGTATTCAGTTCCTCAGAAATATCATACAATTGTCTCTTCATTGCTTATGAATACAGTTGTAAATACACAGGTGCCTGCATGCTTAGCCATATAGTATATGATCTTGGATCTTGTTTTATGTAAATAATGTGTAATCAATGTAAAAATGATATAACATAGTTGAGAAAAAGGAAAAAAATGAAGTAGAAAAAAATCCACAATCCAGATAAAACCACTGTTAACATTTTATGATGAGGCCCCAAAATGTGAGTAAATCTGCTCAAGATGATCAAGTTTGTGTTAGAACTACAGTTGAAACCAAATGTTTCCAATGAAACTTCAGGTTGGCAATGATTATTATTAGGATAATGATGATGACATCAAAATAGCATTTACTATACATCTGCTACATATCAGGCAGTTGTAGTCTACATTATGTGAACTCCACAAGCTTTTAAGGTAGACATTATTATTCCCATTTTATAGATGTATAAATAGGCCCAGAGGAATTATATACATATTTATTAAACACTTACTTTTATTTCCAAATACAACTTTTTAAAAGACATAGTTTTTATGTTTATATACCAGTATACACAATTTGTCTAAATTCAGAATGGCTTTGAAAGATCATGGGATGCTTGGAAAGAAATTCAGAGATAACTTTTGGGTAATAACCCAAGAAAAATTTAAAAGAAATATATATTTTTTTGTTTTTGATGATCAGAACAATCTCTTATCTAAGAAAATCCCAGGGTAGGAGAAATAATGGCTAGAGTCCTTTGACATTCGAATTAGAAGGGATAGATTGTTCTGTTGTACATAGGTCGTTAATATTTTAAAAGTTGTAATGTTTTTATTTAGAGAATGAATTGGATTTCTGGACATATATGGTATACATTGCAATTTAAAATTATTGGAATTTGCTCATATTTTTGAGATGTCTTCAGTTTGAAAGAACAAAGCTTTCCTACACATACCAGGCAAATTGCTCAGTGAGTCATGCTGGTTGATCACCTCTGAATGGAAATGCTCACAGGAGTGCTGAAATATCCTTGTAATTTTGCAGCCTCTGAATCATTATCCTAGAATCCCAATCATTTTCAAATTGAAACATCTCAAAATCTTGTGATGTTATGAGCAATGTAAAACAATTTCAGCATTTTATGACTTTGTATTTTCATATGATTCTTAAAGAAAACCCATGCCCAGTCTGTTTTTTAGCATGATGATATGTGATTAAAACTTTATGTTAGTCACATCAAATTAGTTTTGAAAAACAAATAAAGGCATTCTAATTTGTAATAGACCCTCCAGATATAAGAAAACATTCATTGAAAGGCTCTCTTGATTTTTGCGGGTTAAAACAGACCAAACAAGAAATTAACTGATGATTTTACAGATGATCCTTATGAAGTAGTGTAACTGAGTGCCAGGTATAACAATGTGACAAAAGAGAGACATAGATCTTTCAATGTTGGTCTGAAGAGATTAATGGGAAAATAGCTAGTATAGCTATAATTTCCCAGCTTCTCTTTTTGCTACAGAATTATTCAGAAAAACAATGTGGGCTCATTTATATCCAGTGACCTTACTGTATGTCCCAGAGATATCATAGTTATCTTGTGCTATTAAGCTTTCTTTAGAAAATGTAAGATTAATATTAGTTTAATTGAAAGATTGAACAGAAACACTGACATCCATTCAACCAAATCATTAAATTCAACACTCCATATGGACACAAAGAACATCTAATTTATCCAATTAAAATAATTTCTATGCCCTTCAAAGGTGTATTGCCATAACAAGCAATGAACCACTTTTTAATAATGCTGCACTCTGTCCTCTTATGATGACTGTAACAGAAAAGAGGTATTTTATTTGATGGACTAGGTAACCTGGATCCTAAGCCTAAGCATCAAATAATAAAAAAAGAAAATAATAGAGTCTCTTTTAATAATGCTCCTGCTAGAAAATTTTGGCAAATAAATGTATTTACTTTGTTGTTGGTTCCACATGAATTATCTTATTGGCAGGTTTATTTATTAATTATCCAGAGCAATGGTTTTGAGAAGCTCAAGCAAGCCTACTGAATAATAGATAACGTAGTCTTCCCAATAATTCCATCAGGAATATTCAACTTATTCCTGACAATAACAAAAATTGTTCTGAAACAGAAGCAACTTAGGAAAACTATCTGAAACTTGGGTTCAAGTGCATTTTAATGTAAAATATTTTTTTTGTATTTTTCTAAATGGACTGTAGATAAAATGCCTCAACATCACAAAAAGGATGGTATGGGTTAGTAGGGACCTGTAATATAAAGTACCATAGCAGAGAGAAGATGTAGAAACCATGAGTTTACTCCATTTTTGTTTTTTTTTTTTGTGGCAGGGCGGGGGTAGGGGGGAGAAGGAGTGGAAGAAATGAGTAAGAGAATCCAGTTAGAGAAAATTTAAGCCTATGAAAATTAAACATATTTGTGTGAGCAAATAGATAATCTAAATATGTTTATGTTTTCTGGATGAGTTAAATCCCAGAACACTGATAGAATTGGCAAGTAGTATTATTGTAGAAAACAGAAGTGATGGTAGTTTGGAGTTCCAATTGTTATTCCAAATTGAGAAAGAAAGGGCAAATCTACAAACTATAGGCCAGTGACCTACATTTTTGACCTTAAGGCATTATATATTATATTATCTAAAATAATTCATGAGTATACAGAAAATAAAATGATAACTACTGTGAACTACCTTGGGTCAAGTCCTACTAAATGTTATAGCTGTTACCTTCTTTGCTGAGTGCACTAGGCAGGTCAATGAAAGAAACATGAAAGAACTTGTGTAACTCAGTGACTATCCACCAAGGCATTTGAGAGTGTCTAATGTTAACTATTGAACAGTCTGGAAACATGTAGCTTATGTGATAGCATAAGCGGGCAAGTTTGTTACTTATTGTTGAGGGATTATATCCTAAATATGCTTTTTATTATTATATGCTAAATATATTTCTTAACGGATTGATGTCTGAAGGAAAGGTGATCCTTGATGGGGTGCTATGGGCTCCATCCTTGGTTATCCTTTGGTCAATATCTTCATTAATGATTTGGATGAACAATGAGTGGCATATGAATCACTTCCAGAGGTTAGAAAGTAAGCTAAACAAAAAAATTAGTCATTGCTTAGCATAGTTGTCCATAAAAAGGAGGTATTTGCAAAAACGACTTCCAAAGGCGGAAGGAGTTGTAAGACTGAACTAAAAAGTTAACAACTCCAGCTTGACAAGAAATGTTTTATTAAGAGGGCTTAGTGACAGAAAAGAGGCTTGGGCACTACAAGAGGAGTATATGTCTGCAACCCCACTTCCTATAAGACCTACCTTTATGGTGCTAATGGCTGTGAGCTGGGGTGTCCAGAGACCACCTGAGAAGAAATATTGGAGAATCATAGTCATTTTTCTAGAGCGAATCAAATGTTATGCCCTAAGGATGTGGTCTGGTTAAACAGAGAGAGAGAATGTGTGTGTGTGTTAAAGGGAGATGGTGGCTGTGCTTAAGATGGTTTCAGGTTGCAGAGTGGTTATCATGTCAATTTGTATATGGTGTCAGTCTGGTTTCCACCATAATGAAAAGCACTGAGCATTTGTTAAATGAATAGGTTATTTACTCAAAAAGTCTTAGGTTGAACAATGAATTGAATCTATACTAAAAGATTTGATTGGGGGGCACTTGGGTGGTTCAGTGGTTAAGCATCTGTCTTTGGCTCAGGTCATGATCCTGAGGTCCTGGGATTGACTCCCGCATCAGGCTTCCTGAAGGGAGCCTGCTTCTCCCTCTTCCTCTCTCTCTGTCTCTCATGAATAAATAAATAAAATCTTTAAAAAAATATTTTATTAGGATTAAAATGACAACTTACAAGTGAAGGATCATAGAAAAAGAGCACACATGGACAAAAGATTCAGTGAATAACAAGGTAGCAGGCACCAATGAGTTATAGTGAGATTCAACTTCCCATGAACCAACCTGTCCTTACCACAGAAGCTAATCAGAATTCTGGTCATGTCATTATCTAATAAAGTAAAAATTATAGATTGAGGAGGTGATGGCTCTACCATATTCCATGCAGGTCAAATCGTAACTGGAATCCTGTTCATTTCTAGGTGCCAGTCTTCATATGGGATGTGGACACCCTAGAGCATATCTGGGGTGGAAGACAATTGTGGAAACAGCCATCTAGTTAGGATATTTGTGTCAAATATCTTCCAGATATGTTTTCCACAAAGTCATAGTAGATTTTATTCCAATAAATCCAGTATTTTTTAAAAAGATTTTATTTATTTATTTATTTATTTATTTATTTATTTATTTATTTATTCATGAGAGACAGAGAGAGGAGAGAGAGAGAGGCAGAGACACAGGAAGAGGGAGAAGCAGGCTCCATGCAGGGAGCCTGACGTGGGACTCTATCCTGGGTCTCCAGGATCATGCCCTGGGCTGAAGGCAGCGCTAAACTGCTGAGCCACCTGGGCTGCCCTAAATCCAGTATTATAGAAAATTCTTACCTTTGACTTCTCCATTGCATTTGACACCATTACACATTCTACTTTTTGAAACTCTTTATTTGGCTTTTAGGACACCTCCTTTCAGTTTTGGCCGTGACTTCACATCTGTTTGTTTGTTTTTTGATTTATTTTATTTTTAAAATAAATTTATTTTTTATTGGTGTTCAATTTACCAACATACAGAATAACACCCAGTGCTCATCCCGTCAAGTGCCCCCCCCAATGCCCGTCACCCATTCACCCCCACCCCCCACCCTCCTCCCCTTCCACCACCCCTAGTTCGTTTCCCAGAGTTAGGAGTCTTTACGTTCTGTCTCCCTTTCTTTTTTTTTTTTATTTTTTTTTATTTTTTATTTTTTTTTCTATCTCCCTTTCTGATATTTCCCACACATTTCTTCTCCCTTCCCTTATATTCCCTTTCACTATTATTTATATTCCCCAAATGAATGAGACCATATAATGTTCGTCCTCCGATTGACTTACTTCACTCGCATAATACCCTCCAGTTCCATCCACGTTGAAGCAAATGGTGGGTATTTGTCATTTCTAATGGCTGAGTAATATTCCATTGTATACATAGACCACATCTTCTTTATCCATCATCTTTCGATGGACACCGAGGCTCCTTCCACAGTTTGGCTATTGTGGCCATTGCTGCTATAAACATCGGGGTTGAGAACCCAGAAGTGGACCCTCAACTTTATGATCAACTAATATTCCATAAAGGAGGAAAGACTATCCATTGGAAGAAAGACAGTCTCTTCAATAAATGGTGCTGGGAAAATTGGACATCCACATGCAGAAGAATGAAACTAGACCACTCTCGTTCACCATACACAAAGATAAACTCAAAATGGATGAAGGATCTAAATGTGAGACAAGATTCCATCAAAATCCTAGAGGAGAACACAGGCAACACCCTTTTTGAACTCAGCCACAGTAACTTCTTGCAGGATACATCCACGAAGGCAAAAGAAATGAAAACAAAAATGAACTATTGGGATTTCATCAAGATAAGAAGCTTTTGCACAGCAAAGGATACAGTCAACAAAACTAAAAGACAACCTACAGAATGGGAGAAGATATTTGTAAATGACATATCAGATAAAGGGCTAGTTTCCAAGATCTATAAAGAACTTATTAAACTCAACACCAAAGAAACAAACAATCCAATAATGAAATGGGCAAAAGACATGAAGAGAAATCTCACAGAGGAAGACATAGACATGGCCAACCTGCACATGAGAAAATGTTCTGCATCACTTGCCATCAGGGAAATACAAATCAAAACCACAATGAGATACCACCTCACACCAGTGAGAATGGGGCAAATTAACAAGGCAGGAAACCACAAATGTTGGAGAGGATGCGGAGAAAAGGGAACCCTCTTACACTGTTGGTGGGAATGTGAACTGGTGCAGCCACTCTGGAAAACTGTGTGGAGGTTCCTCAAAGAGTTAAAAATAGACCTGCTCTATGACCCAGCAATTGCACTGTTGGGGATTTACCCCAAAGATACAGATGCAATGAAACACCGGGACACCTTCACATCTGTTCTTAAAGGCTGATTTCTACTCCCATTTTCCGAAATACTGGCATTCCTCACTTTTTTTTTTAAAGCTTTTATTTATTTATTTGAGAGAGAGAGAGAGAGAGAGCACAAGCAGGGGGAATGGGAGAGAGAGAAGCAGGCTCTTCCCTGAGCTGGGAGCCCGATGTAGGGCTCGATCCCAGGACCCTGGGGTCACGACCGGAGCTGAAGACAGACACCCAACCAACTGAGCAACTCAGGTGCCCCTGGTATTCCTCACTCTTTCACCCTGTTTCCTCTCCTTTGTCACTGTGCCTTCTCTACTTAAAATCATCTTCCATTGTCACCCGTATGCTGAGGACTTCCTACTCTGCTCTCTATATCAGTACCAGACCTCTCTCCTGAATTCCAGACCCACTTCCTCAGTGATCTATTGGACATCTGCAGTTGGGTGGAAATATATTTTGGTGAAAGGTATGAGGGAAGAAACCATTTCATTTTTCAAATGTTAAACGAGGCATTTCTACCTGTTAGATATATACAAATGAAGGCACACATGTCTTCTCTAAGGCAGCATCCACAGCAATGGCTCACTGCCTAACCAAGCAGATTCTTAATCAGTACTGGTAAATGAATGGCTGAATGAATCAGTGAGAGAATCATCAAAATTCAGACACTTCTCCACTATAACTAAGTTTTCCACAGCACATTACCCTTGCCCAAGCCAAACAGCAGTAGAATTCCAGGTGGTCTCTCACAACTATCTTGCTTTTAGAAAACTTTTGTAAAGCAATGCATGCTTTATAAAGCAGTGGAAGCTAGCCTCCTAAAATAAATCTAATCAGGCCATTCTCTTGTTTAATATATTTTAATGGATTTCTACTGTTTCTGAGCTTGCTCTATAGGAACCACACGATCTGTGTCATACTTTCTTATTTATGATGTCTTTACCACTTTTTATATTACCAATATCCTGGGTATTTTACTTTTTTAAAATGTGCTATACTCTATCACATAATCACTATTTCCCCCTGGCTAATTGTCTTCAAGTATTGGCATGAAATCACTTCTTCCAGCTACTTTCCTTGATTTTTATTTTTTGGACAATTTATCTTTTCTTTAGCTTCTGAAGATGCTTTGTAGTGACTTTTTATAACATTTATTCTTACAGATTTTCATACCATCTTGTATAATTACACATCTTCTTCACTAGATTGTATTCTGTGCAGGGCAGGGCCAGGATAATCTTGTCTATGATTAGGTTCCCAGCCGGTAGTACAGTGCCTGGTACTTCATAGGTCTGCAGTTGTTGGATGCATGAACAGAGGTACTATAACATGTTCACAGATTGCCCTCCTGTTCCTACTGGATTGTGCTATTCATCAAGAGTTGATACAATTTAATGCATGACAAAGAAAATCAAACACCACTAAAATCATTCTGTTTTGAAGTGTTGTAATATGTTTGCAGACCAGAAGTTTAATTAAAAATGAATGACTTATGTAAAGAAATATAACAATTGGATTCACAGAACTGCAGTCTATAGTCTATTAACTCTAGTATTTGTAATATAGTGCAGCAAATAATATGTCTAAAAAGAGTTAGGAACAATATTTAAATAGATTTAGTATTGTTTCAAGATTAGTTGGGGAATCAATTAAATAGAAGTTGAAAGAAAAGGACGAGCATACCTTATATAAAGCATTCAGAATTTAGAATATAGACTAGCATTTTAGTTTATATGTTTTGATTTCATTGTCTTTTTCACTGCTACATGGGCCCTGTGAAGTTTATGACATATTGACATATGAAAAACAAAATGAATTCCAGAAATGTTAACCTGTGCAAAGTAAAGGAGTTACTAAGTGTCAGAGTTGGGCCTCCAACCTAAATCTTCTAACTCTCTCACCCCATGTTTTATGCACTAGTCTAAATAGAGTTTCTTGTAACTCACTTTACATAATTTTCTGGTCCATTTGCTCACTTGCTTCAGTAAATGTACTCTTCCATTAGTTCACGTACCACTACATTTTGCCTTCTTTGTATCTCCATTTTAGCCCAGAGCAAACAATTCATTTCAAAAAACGTGGTTTCCATAAAATGTTAGGAAAGTGAAGGCAGAATGAACCTGTAAGGACCCAATCATCTTCCTCCAGAAATGATAGGCAAATCAGTTGTATAGAGGAATTAGACTTTTTTTGTTTTAATTAAAGGAAGATTGAGAAATCTATTAAAAATAAGACAGCATATATGTGATACCAATCCCAAATACTTATGTGTATTAACTTATGTAATCATCATAATAACCTTTTGAAGTAGGTAAGATTGTTACCCCCTCCTCCCCCCATTTTACAGATAAAGATACTGAGGCACACAAAGGTTCAGAACTTGCTTGAGGTGGTAAGTGGTAAATGTGTAGATGGGATTTGAATTTAGACCATTAGTTCCCAGAGACCACTTTTAACCATTATGGCAACCTGTTTCTTAATAACCATTTTCACTTGACTGCCTTAGATCTCCTAAATTCATTTATTTGACAAATATTTATCAAATACCTAACACTACACTAAACTAAGGGGGTTGAGGAGATGTTGTGGATAAGGGAAGTGGATAAGAGGTTAGCAAGGAAAAGTCTAGGGAACATTTATCATTAAACATTATTTAAATAGTTAAAGTATTAGTCATTAATGATTTTTACTTTCTTTATTCTCTGTTTTTTCACATCCTAGTCCCTCTAACCACTTCCCTTATCCACAACATCTCCTCAACCCCCTTAGTTTAGTGTAGTGTAATTTCTTTAGAGAAAGAGAGACCTACCAGAATAGACCAGGACCTTTGTCCAACCCATCTTCCCCACCTGATGTTTTGTGGATCCAACTACCTTGGTAAAAACTCTGCCCTGAGCAATTGCACCTAGCATGAACATCGCATAAGTTCCTAGGCAGTTCAATATTGGAAAAATGTCAGAAAGTTGGTATCAGTACAGAAAAGAGTAACAACTGGAAAGAAACTGGGGGAGGGGGATAATTATGAGGAGATGATAAATTAAGTATATACTGTGCACCATCCTAGATATATAATACAAAACTGTACAGTAAGAATATGGTAAGTAAAAAAAACCTAGTAATTTAAATGAAAGTTATACTTACATTCCAGCTGAGATAATACTTGACTTGTTTAAATTTTGATGGGTTGATTTGAAATTATGAGTTAATGATGATTGCAGATCACCATTGAAAACTGATAATAGTTAGTATTTCAAATTCCTAGTAATTTTGTAGAACCAGTATAGTTTCTAGATGCTAACTACGACCCAGATTGTTTTATTTATATGAAGAAATGTTTATATTCAATATTGATTAGCTGAGCTTGGAAGTTAATAAAAAATAGCCAAAATCACACAATGTTTGTGAGATTACTTTATTCAGTGTCTAGAACATATTAAGCTCTTGCTACTGCTTTTTTTAAATGGACAAATAAATACCAAGAAATCATATTGGCAAAAATGCTGTATGTCTATAATCTGAAGGAAGTAGTAGCAAGATGAAAGCTAAAGATTTATAATTTTCAACATTCACTCATTTCATGGAAGGCTTAAAGTATGGAGGCAGAGCTCCAAAGGAATTGGGAAACAGCCATTGTTCTTTTAATGTAAATATTGATTTATTTTTTATTGGTGTTCAATTTACTAACATACAGAATAACCCCCAGTGCCCGTCACCCATTCACTCCCACCCCCCGCCCTTCTCCCCTTCCACCACCCCTAGTTCGTTTCCCAGAGTTAGCGTAAATATTGATGGAGGAATTTTTAAAGGAAATGGAGATATATATGATCCTAATGCTATCTGTATTGATATTAGAATAATATGCTATTGAATTCTGTAACTCATTGTTAAAACTGGGAATTTCAAATCATAGTTGGTGATTTCAAATATGGCATATTACTAAATCCTACAGAAGATAATATAAAATACCTTATCTTAAAAATCTCTTTATGGTATTTGTCGCAACCTAGATTTTTAAATTTTTTTAATTTTAAAAAAATATTTATTTATTCATGAGAGACACACACACACACACACAGAGAGAGAGAGAGAGAGAGGTAGAGACATAGGCAGAGAGAGAAGCAGGCTCCATGCAGGGAGCCCGATGTGGGACTCAATCTGGGACTCCAGGATCATGCCCTCGACTGAAGGCAGACGCTTAACTGCTGAACTACCCAGGCGTCCCACAACCTAGATTTTGATCAAAAATCTACCCCATGCTTTTTGAGTTCCAATTTGGCTTCAGAGCTCAACAAGATATGATTAATGAAGATTTTGTAGATGCAGTTTAATTGGTTGATTTATTAGTTATAAATGAGTAAGTATATTTACTAGTTCACCCAACACATTTGTTGAGCTCCTGTTATGTGCCAGGCTCAGTTAAGAGAGAATCAGGTTACCTAAATTGTCACATGCTCAGCCTTTCATAGAAGAACAAATCTTTAGCAACCACTACCTCATTTTTACTTTTAATTATTCTGTCCTTCTGGACTTTATTTTGATTTATGTTCTGAGAAGATGATGCTCTAAACTTCGTTTTTGTCTAAGTCACAATAGTGATTAATTAATCCTTAGTTTCTGCTGCATCTTTTTTCATTAGCTAGGTACTTGTATATCCTAAGGCCTTTTGCTAGTATTGTTTCTTTGTCCACTGAATGACTTGTTGATCCTATTACCAGTTTTAATTATTGTAGATTTTATATATTTAATATCTGATAGGGCTAGTGCTCTCTTTCACTCATTTCCCCCCACCCCAAAATTTGTTAGCTTTCAAATTTGTGCATTTGTCATAATTTAAATTAATCTGTCAGGTAATAGAATTATTATTTTTAAAAAATTATTTTAAAAAATCTGAAATTGTTTCAAACTCTGTCCTTAGAAAGTATTGCTATATTAACTTTTTAAATCTTTCACAATTTATACTTGGTTCATCTCTTTATTCGTTTTGAAGTTTCCTTTTATAAAGGAACTACAGAATTCCTTAGTGTTTTCTTAGATAGCCTATGTGTTTGGCTATTATAAAAAAATTTTCTCTAATATCATATTCTAACCAGTTAAGGATGAAGTAAAGGAAGGGGATGGATTACTGTTATAATTCTACTCAATGACTGAATTATTAATTCTACATTTTTTTCCTACTTTCTTGTGTGTCTTCATATTTGGTGCAGAAAATAGTTTTGTTTTTCTCCTCTTTAATAGCTATGCTGCTTATTTATCTTTCATATATAATTATAAAACAATGTTAAGTAATATCCAGATCAGTGGCAATAATCATAATGAGGGTTGTAATAGTACAAATGTTGCTAGAGCTTCACTTTAGAGGGGATTAAGACCAATCTGATCCTTGTAGTTTAGGCACTGCTGGCAGTACAGTATCTATAACAACTCCTCAGCTCTGATTAGCTGCAAGCAGGCAGTGACAATGTAGAAATGAATGTGCATGGTCGTGTTTCAATAAAACTTTATAAAAGTAGGCTCCAAGTCAGATTTGGCCCCTAGGCCATAATATGCTAATTCTTGCTATGAATACTTAATTCTAGTCTTCTGCTTTATTTAAACCTCATATTTTCTTGCTATTTTTCCTTTATTGACTATGTTTAATTTTATTTTTATATAATTACATAATTTGTATTTGCTAATCTTTAGTAGTGCAAGTTGGAATAAAATTGTCTATTGACTATCCATTGTATGATTAAAAATTTTGATTAACTAATTCACAAATAATTACTTGTGTTCAATAAACATGAACATATGCTTAATCTCAAGTGAAATAAGTAAACACATTAAAAGAAGATTTATATATACATGTATATTCCCTTTAAGCTGCCAAAAATGAAAAAAATCATTACCTAGTTATATGTGTAAATGTCCATGTATGTGGCATGTGGAGGGGAGGTGGGAAGAAGTTACTTTCTGGTGAAAAACTTAAGGGAGAATAAACATAGATTCTTTCCAGATGATAAATGGATTATTCATGTCAAGGCCTTAAAGCACATACTATTTGAACACAACAATTTTTGTGGATTAATTTATTTGTAGGAATATTAAAGAAATAACCAGAAGAACACAAGCATATTTAAAGAAATGTTCATGATGGCATCATTTGTAATAGTAAAATATAATCACAACTGGGAATAAATTTAATTTCAAACAATTTGGAATTAAGTGTGGGGAGACTTCTGTTTCTTATAATGATGGGTTGGCAATGCAGAACAATTATACTAAAAAGAGGATTTTTTAAAAATGGAAGAAATGCAAAAAATCTTCTCAAATGGATCATGTAATTGTTAAGACAGTAAGGAAACACCAGACCAAGAACAGAAAGAACATTAGATTTGTAAGAGATATGCCACAGTTGATTTGCGGCTATGATAAGCAGCTAAGTTGTAAAGCTGAAATTTTGGTAGAGTATGAAGCAGAGATTAAAGTTCAGTCTCTCTCAAAGGGAAATACCCCTATGCCAGCCTGGGTCCCTGAAAGGTTGCTGTCTGGAATAGGAAACATGAAATATGCTCTGAGTGGTCATGCTCATGATCCACCAAACCTCAAGCCTTGATTAAGACCAAGGCTACCACATTTACATGGTTGGCAGAAGGAAGTAAAGTTTCTCTTTGAAGGAATATATCACTTCCTGGATATGACATTATTTCCAAAAGTAATTTTTCAAATAAACATTTAATGAACAACCAAAGGTAATAAGGTTTACAAGGAGTCTAGATGACATCAGCTGCAATTAGTAGAAACAACATGCAACAGAAACGGACCCTGGCACTCTGGATATTTGAAATATAAAACAATTTGTGTTTTCCATGTTAATGGAGGTAAAGGCCGTTCTTAAAAATTTCAGTAAAATCTTAAAACTGTAAAGCATGATATGATAATTATGCAAAAGGCCCAACTTGAAATCATAACTAAGATCTAAGATAACATTGAGAACTCAAAGGAGGGTTTCCAAGCAAATGATATCTGTTTAATATATTCTGAACTGAAATGTAGGTCATTAGAAGCTATCCTGAATGAAATATAGAGATAAAAATGTGGAAAATTCAGAAAAATATTAAAAGACCTAGAGGACTTGATGAGATTTAACATGTTTCTTTCATTTGAGTCCCAGAAGAAGAAGAGAGAGAAAATTATGCAAAGACATTTTTGAAGCAACAGTAGCTGAAAATGTCAAAGAACCACTGAAACACATTGATCCATTGATTTAAGTACAAGAAGCCACAAATAAGATAAATAAGTTTTAAAAAATCTATGATTAGACATATAATAGTGAAACTGCATAAAAATTAACAATATGGGATGGGTTAAACTTACTATAGGCTTTTGTTCAGCATATGAAGTTGATAATCTAGATGCACAGTTATTATCCTAGAAAATTTTCATATTAAGTGGAAAATAATCATAATACAAGGACAATATCTCTTAATGCATGTATGTATATAGGGAAATATCTTGAATTATACAATAAAAAGCTCAAAGTAGTAACTGCTAGATGGTGGAAAATTAAGAGCTATAAGCTCATTATTAATTTTTTATACTGATATTTTATGATTTTTTCAATAATAATTTTCACATTAATTTAAATATCAAGGTCAAAACACAACACCCAGTGTTGGTGAAGAAATAGTAAAATACATACTTGCATAGTTTGCTGGGGGGATTATATTTTAAACTCAATATTGAGAAATTAGATGGTCTGTATCAAAAACTGTAAAAGTGGTCATGCCCATTGGTCTGATGATTTAATGTCTGGTTATTTATCCTAAGGAAATAGAGATTCACAGGAAGATTTTATATAATGCACATAGATGCTTGCTACACAAATCTTTTGCCTAGAACACTCTCCTTTGTTGGGTCTCCTTCAGGTCTTAGTGGAAATATCTCTTCCTCAGCATGATTTTGCTTCAATATCCAGGAATGGTTTATACTCCCACCCAGAACCTCCCATATACACTGTATCACAGATATAATTACGTGAGTATTTCATCATTATCTGCATAATTGCTGTCTCTTCCTCTACGTATATTGTAAGCTTTTGGAGACAGGGACTACATGTTCATTCTTCCCTCTGCCCTTGTTCTGAAGCACTGTTTCTAGGTTGTTATAGGCAACCACTAAATTTTTAATAAATTAATAAATATGCTTCTTTCAGATTATATTTAAATAGAAAAATATAAACCAAATGAAGTTTCAAATTTTCTTTTTAAAAAAAATTCTTAATAATTAAATGTATTATGCTATAACCATCTACTGAATACCATAGTTATTAAAAATTAATATTTTCTAGAAATGTTTAGTGACTTCTAAAGATTTTTATATTATTAAGGAAAAGAACATCTATGAAAGTGTTTTTATATGATACACTTTTTAAAAATTTATATGATACACTATATGACACACGGATTAGGGACACCTGGTGGCTCAGTTGGTGAGCATCCAACTCTTGGTTTTGGCTCACATCATGATCTCAGGGTCATGGGATCCAGCCCCACATGGGGCTCTAAGTGTGGAGTAGGCATGTCCCTCTCCCTTCTCCTTTGCCCCTCCCCCCCCCTTGCTTGCTTGCTCCTATGCTCTCTTTCTCTATAATAAGTAAAATCTTTAAAAAAACTCACATATTAAAGAAAATCTACATACCAAATACGTTATCTTTCCTTTTTACCTATATGAAAGTGTGTGCATGTATCTTAAATAGGGAGGTAGAGAGGTCAGGAAAGACCTCGCTGAAAAGTGACACTGAATAAAGATCTAAAGTTCTTGAGAGAGTGAATTACACTAATGTCTGGGGGAAAGAATCTGAGGCAAAGACACATCAAGTGTGAAATCAAGTGTGTGCCTGGCATGAATGAGAAAGAGTAAGGAGACCAGTGTGGGTGGACTAGATAGGGAGGAGCTGGATAGAGAAGAATTTAAAAAATCCATAAGCATAGATTTCATTTTATTTTTGTATTTCTTTCTAGTTTTGTTTGAGTTTTCTTTTTTTTTCTTGATTATATTTGTTAAGGACCTTTACTGTGTTTTAAAACATACCTTAGACTTAAAAAAAATATTTGTTGTTTTTAAAAATTTCTTTTTGTAGATTACTTTTTCTTGTTTTCCATTGATTTTTAAAAATTACCTGGCTAACTTTTCAAGTGGACTTCATTTACTTGTGTTCCTTCTCTTTTAATGAAATGAATTATAGTGTATAAATCTTGTTTTGAATGGAATTTTGATTGAATCACCAAGATTTTTCATTAAAGTGTTCTTTTTCCTGTTCTACTAATTTTAGTTGTAGTTATTTCTAAGTATAAGCTTTTCTGCTTGTATAACAGAAATATGTTCATGGTAGAACAATGGGGGAAAATCTAAGAAGGAGAAAGAAGAAAATAAATTATAATAATCCCATCTATTACCCAATATTTCAAGTACATGTATAGTTGTTTTTCCTTAAATTTGGGATGACAATTTATTTATGGTTTCATAACTTGATTTTTTCTGCATTGGACTTAATAGTTTTTAGACATTGTAACTAATTTTTCACAAGAAATACATCTTTGTAGTAGAAATACAAACGACATGAAAGAACAAGAATGTAAAGTCCCCTCTTCCTGTATTCCTAGAGTTCCCCACTTTAACTGGCAAGAGAGGTAGATATTATATTACAAAAACTAAAATGTTTTCCTTATGGTCAGAATATCTGCTCTGTGTCTTGTGACACCTGTGGCAATATTTGTAAACCTTGTCTTTTCATTGTCTTTCTAATTCAGTTAGTTTCGAAGTTAGTGGAGATTCTTCCTAGATTCTGGCAATGAGTTGTTGATTCTTGTTTCTAGTACTTATTTTCATTTTGTATTTTTCTGTTTCTTTTTCATGGAATTTTAATGATAAAATTTGAGACCCTGATGTAAAACTTACATTTAAAACTTTATTTTTCCTAGGAAGAGTTTTATATTTTACTCTTGCTTTTATTTGTTGGTTTCTGTTCTTGTTTTTGTTTCTTATTAAATCATATTTTCTTTTTTTACTAATGTGTCTACTATAAGGTACCATATATTCTTTTTGGAAAGAGATGAGTTATAAATCAATTTATAAACAAATAATATTTTAGGGTGTGCTACAAAAAGATAATCACTATTTGTCTATTATCAAGAAATTACCAAAGCAAGTCTTAGTACAAGTGAAACTGTATCAAATGATAAAAATGTATTTTTTATTTACTCCAAAAGATGCTTATGACATTTTTCTGAGTGAGAAAAAGAGCGAGTCACATGTTACTGTGCATAATAACATGAGTTTTAATGCAGAGTTTATCTGTATGTGCCTATGTCTATATATACCTGAGTATGTTATCCATACCCTTATCTACATATGCCCATATCTATCTATGCACAGAGAAAAGTTACAATGGAATTTTGCCAATGATGATTTGCAGGTGGTATATCTTGTGTGAATTTCATAATCTCTCATTTATATTTGTATTGGTTGTTTGAATTTTTCATGCATGCATTTTTTTATCGAAAGGTTTTATTTTCCTAAAAGAGAATTGACACATTTTTTCTTGATATAATTGTCATGTTTAGAATGCCAAAGTTTAAAATTCTGCCAACTTAACATACAATTAAAATATTTTTCGAACTTCACTTAGATTTATCTTTAATTTCAAAATGAACATAGAGGAACACATCATAGTTTTGAATATCATTCACTAGGCTATAATTTTTGTTTACAGATAATGCATAAAAGTTTGAAACCAATTTTATATGTCACACTTAAGTACAAATGCATCATTTTATCCTAATTTCTTGTCAGTTGATATTTTAGAAACATTTCTAAACAGAAGGCTTCCTAGGGAATGTAGAAATCATGCTTTCTCTTTTAGTGATATCATATCTTTAAATACCAAAGCCTTTATGCTAAAATAATAAATCTTTGTTATTTGTTCATAATACATATATGTTGGCTCTGCTGTACCAAGGACAGGAAAGTCACAAAGCTTCCATGTTGAAGCTGGTTATTAAATATTCAGGCTCAATTTACCAGGACCTTTATTATACTATAAGAAGTCTTCTGTAATGAAGAGCTACTTGTAACATCAAAGCACAAGAGATATTATCTCTTCCCCTCATAGCCCATGACCTAAAAGCTTTTCTTTTTATCTTTATATGAAAGAAAAACATACTTTTCAAAAAAGACTCAGCATTTGTAGGCATTGTGTACATCATGTAAAGTAGACTCTGGATATACTCTATGATTTTTTTGCCTTTGTCCAAGGGTTTTGTTTTTTTTTTTTTTTCAACATTATACTTTATACTATTTTTTTTTTAGAGAACAAAATAATTTAATTTTAAACTAATTGTGACAGTTTTTAGCTAGCAATATATGTATGTTCTCCTTTTTCTAAATAATCTGAAGATCTGAAAAAGTGACACTGGTACTTGTTGGGCCTTTTATTTGTAGTCTCAGAAAATAAAAGAAACATTTTATTAGACTTCTGGGAAAGTTTAGGACTCCAAATTTTCAAATCATTTTTACATTTCTTAAAAATGAATATTACAACCAAATTAAATACTCATAATAGAGCTATAAATGAGGGTCAGTTTCACTATGCTTTCTTCCTTTCATTTTCTATCAAATACAGAGTATTGGGGGCAAAACAAAAATAGACAATATACAACCTGAATACAAGAAAAGGGAACTTTTCTAAAGAAATTATCTAAAAGTTAGCTCTTATTCTGATGTAATTGCATCCTGCAATATCATGCATGTAGAGACTTCATTTAATCATGTTCTATTTGTATGGAGACATACAATGGCAAGAATTTTATAAGTGCTTTTAACAATAATTTTACATGGTTGCATGAAAAAATGCTGGTATTCAATCTTGCACTTGTGCAAATACCTCTCATTCTTTACATGAAAAATTCCAAATTCCAATATTTATTTGGCTGATTTAGAATCATTAGAAATAGAGGAAAAGTTGAGAGAAGAGATAGCATTGGTGATTAGCGAAGCAGAAGTGAAGCGTATTTGGTTCTTTGGAATCATACTTTTTTGCTTGTTAAATAAGACAATGAATTAGAGAGGTGAATGATATATTCTGTCATATTTCAAAGTATTCGAGGTTGTTCTTGCATGAGGTCATCATCATATTAGGGTTAATAGGGTGAAATGCTGTTGCCAGAGAGGGAGGGCTACTGTTACATGCTTCATTCAGAAAAGCATTTGGATTACCAGACTAGGTATGCCATGCAGGGTCTCTCCTCTTGGAATCCCAGCCAAAAAAGAGTTTCTTTTTTTTTCTCTCCTAACTATCCAGTGTTCAACTCATCTTTATTCTTGTATTTATCAATTAAAAATATTATTTGATTAACCACTATGTGTTAGACACTGTGCTGTGCATACAATAAAATGAAGCTAAGATTCCTACCATTAAATAGCTTACAGTCTTTAGCTTGGGTTCTAGATAGTGAAATGTAAGATCTTTAGGCTTATTGAACCAAAAAGTACAAAGCACTTTTCTTACTGTGAGTTTCCCTGATGATTTTTGCTTGAAAATTACATTGTCAGCCAGTGATTATGTCATTTTTCAGCGAGAACATTAAACCTAGTGGCCCACTGGGTGGGTCAGGACCTGCTGTACCTGCTGTGGGTGTTGTGCTAAAATGGTTGAGGGGCTCAGACCCTCCTGGGTCCCAGTTTGTTATCTTCAAAATGAGAGAATTGGACAGAAACATCATTAAGCTTAGTTTTAAACATTAGAGCCTCCCCAACCCATGTTCCCCCAGTAAAGCAAAATTCTGCTTTAAGATAAATAAGCAAACGAATAGAGTCTAATCATTTTGATTGTCTTAAAATGTCTAAAAAAATGATCAGGCCTGATACTTAATAAACCCCTCTGATATTCTAAAACATACCCCCCCACACACACACACCCCTCCACACACATGCATTTCAATGCTCTAGATCCTTTGATCTCACTGTTATATGTTCACAAGCTTCACTCCAGTCTTAAAGGAGCTTGCTATGAGCAGGGAGAGGTGATTAGGATAGAATGTGTGAAAAGTTAGAAGATGGAGTATTATTACTGTTGCTATTCTGAGGAAAGAACAACCAAATGTATGTTTTGAGGGACTGGGAGACCCCTGTCCATCAGCAAAGCTTTGGTATATGGGATGTGTGTGTGTGAATGTTTGGTGCAATGAGACTGCCTCTACTCCCTAAATGATTAGTGTAGTATCAGAGTGGAAGATCAGTCATGTTTATTTGTGACTGAGTGATTTTATTGAGGACAGCGTCTCTAATACCCTGCTGCCACCAAATATGTATTAAAAATAAGATATCTTATGTGCTATGTGCCTCTGGATTAACTTTACAAAGGAAATTGATGGAATATAAAAAAGTATCAGTGGAGGAATTATAAACCAGTTATAAAACTAAGGAACTTAATTTCTAACTCAGGCTAAGTGTATCTGTGTGTATTCATATATAGTATATATACATATTTATAGTACATATTTATTATATACATATACTGCATATTTATTACATATACATATATCACATATATAATATGGTGTATACACATGTATGTATTATATTAAATATTTTTAGCTATAGTGTTTTATATTTATATAATACATATATACACAGTGTTTTATGTACATGTATGTATTATATGTTTTATTAAATATTTTTAGAACTATAGTTTTGCCACTATACTAATACTAATATAGTATATATGTATTTATATTATTTATATATATTAATAATATATATATACATATAATAAGTAAAAGCATTTTAGAATATCAGAGGAATTGGTAACTCAATGGCAAGAGTTTGGGAAAGTTTAGGAATTATAAATATATATATTTGGATGGAACCTGGTTTCATTCATTCACAATGGCAGTAATACAGTTGGGCAGGCCATTTAATGGATTTATAGTGCAAAGAAATCCTTATATTCTGAAAGCCTTCTGTTTCCTTGGATATGCCATATTTTCAAACCCATAAGTTATTGTAAAGATTGGTAAAATTTGATTTTGTTGACAAAGCTCATTCTAATTGGCAGAAAGTCTGTCTGTGACATGATATTTACTAGGCTGTTACGTGGAACCAATGCTAAACAACATTGGTATATTGGTATATATTGTGTAGTACACAGTATTTTAATAAGTCTTTATTGAGACCTATTATAGTAGAGACCCAGAAACCAATTCAGCCATTTTTTTTTAGCTGAAAATCTTTCTTAAAGACATTGTACAATCTGTTTATGCCAAATGTTTAATGATTAAAAATAAATGTTTCTAATTGATAAGTAAATTCAGAAAGAAATTGTTTCATTTAAAAATAGGTTTCTTGTTGCATTTTTCTCTCTTTTTTTGTATATAAAGTTTTTATACAAGCCTTTTTATTTTTGTGCTGCCTATATTTTATTAATGGCTACCAAAATAAACTCTATTAGTTGTCTAAGATTATTTGCTTTTTAGTAGTGAAAATTCTTCCTTATTATGCATAATAAAACTGATTGTTAAAAAGACTTTTGTAGATTTTAACAAAGTTAATAATTTAACTATGTGATCTTATTTCATCCTAGTTTTTTATTTTTATTTTTATTTTTTATGTTAACCGTCTAATTTATTTGGTCTGCTCAGTGGCCCACAGTGGGCCTCATCCTAGTTTTTTAAAGTATAAACAAATGCAGCAATATCTTACATTATTTAACTAGTAAGTACTTTCTATCTTATTTGTATATATTGCTATACCTTCAGTCATACCTTAATATCTGATAAAGAAAGCTTAGTCTGTGAGGGACATTTGTGTCCTGGAACAAAATTTAAAGCACTAAATCATTTTGTGTGTCTACAATGGACAAATGATAGTGTATCTCTGTCTCTATAGATTTTAATTGTTATATCAACCAGATCTCAAAACTATGAGAAAGTTTTGACAAAATATTGGCCTAGAATGAATTATAATTTATGCTGAAAGATTTTAAGTCCATTCTATTTTGCATCGAAGTGCAAGAGTGAGTAAATTATGTATGATGACTTCTCCTCACTTAAAACCACTTGTAAAAGAAGAATATGTTTGTTTACATCTCACTAATATGCCAATGTTTAGGTAGTTATGTTTACTCCTGTTTGCCACAGGTAAACTGGATAGAACATCAGACAGCTCATTATAGAGACAAGTATGCTCCATTCCCAAAGTTGGATGACAGAACAAGTCATGGTGAGTATTGTAATTTTAGTGCACCATACATCTTCAAGCTGTCTGGAGGTAAAATGCTTACTAAGCATTGCATTTGGGCTGTCAGAATGCTTTATGGCATGGTAATTAAATAAAGGCAGTGCTGTGGAGTTAAGCCAGTATCTGATAAATTCTAGAAATCTCTTCCAGAAAGCTCTTACTTTGAATCTGAAGTTTTGGAAGAAGTAGATTTTACAATTATTGACTAATCTTTCAGTAAAAGCACACTTTATAGGGTATTCACTGAAAACATTCATTTATGTTTTCTTGTGATAAATCAATGTCCAATTCACCTAGCAGAGAACTCAACTGTCAGCATGCTGCCCTTTGAAATGTTAGTTTCCCCTTTCTCAAGTTATATAATCAGTTACTATTTTTAAAACAACCTGGGGCTTCTGGGTGACTCAGCCGGTTAAGCCTCAAACTCCTGATTTTGGCTCAGGTCATGATCATAATCTTTAAAAACAAAAGAAAAAAACAAACAAACAAGGAAACATGACAAAAAAGCAAGATACGAAGACCCAAGATGGAAGTACAGTTATCTACTGCTTTTCGAAAGCTTGTATAATGCAGCTTTGCTTTTACAAAAAAAACCCTACATTAGTACCTGTTTACACTAACTGAAAGTAATCCTAAGAGGATTTTTATTTTGACAATAAGAGGCAAAAGTGAAAATAATTTTCAGTGTTTGTTTGGCAGTGAGCCCTTATGCAGGCAGTGCACAACCCAAATAGCAATAGTGGCCCCGCCAAGCTCCTTCCCCTGAGCTATACTCAGCATTTCAGCATAGAGCTTTCATAGCTTTGAATGGTGTCTGTAAGCATCTGTGCTTTATCTGGCTTTATTTTGCACTTCTGTTAGCAAGATGTGTCCTAAGGTATCAGAAAAGCCTAAGAGATGTTACTTTTTTGGGGGGGGGGTGTCTGGGAATGCTCAAAAATTTTTCCGTATAAATTAATGGTAATTGCTTCTTCTTATTATGCCATTTTAGCTTAGGAAAGGTTTCATTGGAACGCTCTGCTTTCAGATAGCAGGGGAAAACTGTGTTAGAAAGAAGTGTATTTATTTAATTCTTGTCACTTGTCACTTTTCCTCTGGAATTTAGTGCTTAGTTTAAGAGTGAATTGCACATAATACCTCAGTAGGGAATGGATACATTTTTCCTTTATACTTATTTACCGATGTTCATTCTAATAGTTATAAACTGTGTGTTTGGTAAAAACATGCTATAGACCAGCACTGGGATCCAGAACTATGGGTCAAAGGCCAAAGGCCTTTGTTTTTTGTAAATAAAATTTTACTGGAATTCAGGCCATTTGTTAATATATTGGCTTTTAGCTGCTTTCTTGCTACTACGGCAGAGTTGAAGAGTTGTGACAAAGACCATGAAAGCCCACAAAGTCTAAATTATTTATACTCTGGTGTTTTACAGAAAGCTTATTGACCCCAGGACTAGTATAAGGATTTGCAAATTTTTAAAGGAATATACAGGTTTTGTGTGTGTGTGTGTGTGTGTGTGTGTGTGTGTGTAGTATGTAGTAATGAGAAAGAATAAAGATTTATTATTTCACATGATTTTTATTTTTCTTCACAGCGAAGAATATTTTGCATTATTGCTTCAAATTTTTAAGTCTTAACAATTTCCCGTAGAAGCTGCTCCTGCTTAGATGCAAAGCTGTGTACACTGTCAGGTGGATAGTTAGTGAGCCAGTGTCTCTTCAAAGATAAAATATTTTCTAAACCATGCTGTGAGATTGGCATAGAAGGAAAACTGGGAATAGGGTTCAGGTGAGTCAGTGAAGTGGCTTCTAACCAGGCAGCTATTATATGCCTGAAAACTACATGAAGTGAGGTTAGTCTGCAGGTCTTACCAGCTTGTTCTTGGCGAGACTCCCAAACCTCTAACTGTATCATGAATGCGACTTCATTTTCTATAGCAGACTATTCTCCATGGCTGTCTCAAAGATAGACCATGGGTCAATTTTTTTTTAATCTGTTACATTTACTTTTCTAAAAAAAAAAAAAAGTAAAAAGAAACTTGTTAGATATAAACAGACTATGATTGCTAAGTTATTTTTAATTTTTTAATTCTTCATTTTGTTGTTAAATAGTTGTATGTGTATGTATGTGTATACACATGCACAATTACATAAAGCTGTAGGATCGTGAAAGCAGCTGTAGGACTGCTTTCCAAAATAGAGCTTTTCTATAGAACATCTAGCAGAAGGATAATAGATAATAATGGAATGGTTAACATTACTATTTTCAAAAATTGAAAGGAAATCATCATTCAGAGCCAGTTTGGCATTTTCTTATACGACATCCTATTTAGGGCTCTGAATCTCAGCTATGCATTTCTGTGAATTTGAATCCAACAGAGATGTAGCTTTCACATAATTTTCTTCAGTTACAAGAATCATAATTGTTGTAGTGGGATGCTTTAAGCCTGGGTCACTTCTGAAGTCATTTCTGAAGACAGCAAGTGCTCTTCAGGGACGTGCAAGATGAGGAAAGCACCTGTTGGTCACTGCATCTATGTTACCAATATAGATTTTGTACAGATCAGTGTGTTCAGGAGTCAGCTATGAAGAGGAATCTGAAATGTTTGCAATTTAGTCAATGTGATGAAATATAAGTATAAAAAATTTTTGAAATGCAAACCAGTTCAGATTAACAAAATATTTAGGTACTCTCTCAACTTAGTCTAGAGAAAATAGCTGAATGAGATATAAAAATGAAGATAGAACTATTTACATTGAGATTGCCTGAAAAAATTACCTCCTTTATTCTGAGGTGATTTTTCAGATTCAATTGATTATAATGTTAATTTACATCAAATCTTGGAATGACGTAAACTGTTTTTATTGCTGTTGTCTCAAAATACAGGATTATTACACTTCTGAATTACAATGATACATAGTAGAATTTTGAGAATATAGGACAGAGGTCAAACTCTGTGACATTGGGACAAATATAGCTTGCTGACATTCTATGGGCTAGAAATATTTTTAAAAACTAGAAATGTTATTAAAACTTCTAATTTGCAAATTTCTTTTTTTTAACTTGCAAATTTCATTGAATATCTGAGACATTTTGATATTTGATATTTGTTTTAAGTGTTTTAAATGTAAAAATGTAAATGTAAAATGTAAAAAAGAAATCAAAAGGTGCAGAGGATCATAAGGAAATGTTCTTGATCTCTCATTTTTAGATTTTTAAGTATTCTTCCATAAATATTCATGCTTATATGAACATGAGTGAAATAAACAATGAAATTACAATAAATATTTTCCTATACACAAGTACTTTTAATTCCTCATTTTATAATAACTTGTTTTAATAATTTTATAACTTTACTGCTTTATGCTTGCATTTATTCTTTCATTGGCATTGCTTTGGTATTTTTAAACTAAATTCTTGATTTTAATAGAACTTTCTCTTCTCCTCTCCTTCTTAAATTTTTTATTTCATAGGTTTCAAATGCTATCCTTTGATAGTTGATAGGAATTGTGGTCATTGCCGTGGTAGAGGGAAGAGGGCTTCACAGTGCAAGCAGAGCAGACTGGGAAGGTCCCAAGCACCTCTGCACACCATGCTACATTCTTCTTGGATGATATATCAGTCCTTTCAATGGCCATCCAAATGTTTCTGAACTTATTTTTCTGAGAACTGACAGTTAACAGCCATTCCTGGAGAAATAACTATCCTCTTCTTGACAAAAGTCTGGAAATGTTTAGCTAAATTAATGCATTTGAACCCCTCTGATCACTGAAAGAGCCAAAGTGGAGTGCAAAATCTAGAATTCAGGTCTTCTGATCTCAAATTTGATATCTTTTCCAATTCTTTTTATTGGTATTGAGATTGACGGATTTGGGGGATGATCAAGGAAACAGATATGACCATGAGGTGGCAGTAGCACACAAGGAGTTTTATTTGGGCAGTGCTTTGGCAGGTTTGCACAAGGGGAAAGTCCCTCACAGCAAGAGACCTTCCAGAGGTAGTGGATGAGGGCTACTACCCAGAAGGGGAAGAGGGTAAAGGGAAGTCCTGAGAAAAAGGATCAGAGAAGATGTTAGAGTCTAGGTGAGTTTACTCAGCAGCAAAATGAAGAGAGTCTGTGTCAGAGAGCTCTGAAGGACAGCAGAAGCTTAGAGTCTCTTACAGCTTCAGAGTTAATCTTATCTATGACTCTGATATTGGGTGCAGTTTTATGCATTATGCAAGGTAGGAAGGCTATGAATGTCTAAAATTCTGCTTATTTGGGTTCATTTATTACAACTGGGTGTGTAAAAATTTGAGCTTTTTTGGTGCCAGTGGGCTTTAGAGTTAGTAGATCCCAGCGTGCTGTGGAGTAAAAAACATAGGGCCAATGTACAGAAGCCATTTTTAGCTCACTGTTATAACAGCTAGTACTAGTTTTGTGTATGTGTGTCTTGTCATTATAACATACTCCACATATACATAAAAATATACGCACTGAAATAATGTATAATATGTACACACCATCTCTGTTTTGTTAACCCTATCACTTTGTCATAATGGCTCCAGGTTTTTTAAAGGAATAAATCATTAGAGTTGAATTCTTCTGTATATCCATTTTAAAACTACTCCCCTACTCACCTTCTTCAGAGGAGTCTTCTTTGTATGCTTAGATGTATATACTTTATATATCATTAAAACAATTTATAGGGACACCTGGGTGGCTCGGCAGTTAAATATCTGCCTTTGGCTCAGTCTGTGATCCTGGAGTCCTGGGATCAAGTCCTACATCGGGCTCCCTGCATAGAGTCTGCTTCTCTCTCTGCCTGTGTCTCTGCCTCTCTCTGTGTGTGTCTCTAAAGAATATATAAATAAAATCTTAAAAATAAAACAATTTATAAAGTTATTTTGGGATAACTTTATGTAAGTGTTAGCAAAATGTGCATAGCCTTCTGCTCTCTCCTTGTAATTTTTGAGATGGATCTAAATGACACTTGTAGGTAAAATAGTATTTCATCCTATGATGATTTTAAAAACAATTTCATATTCATGGACATTTAAGTTGTTTTGTTTTTCATTGTTTGCAAAAGCTGCAGTAAAGAACATTTCTGGACATATCCTCTTATGTAAATGTTGATACTTGGCTATTCCATTTTGATAAGCTCTTCATAAATTGGTATATAATTCTCAAACACCCTATGTGCTCAGATCTGGTACTTTATCGAAATTAGATATAATTCCTATTCTTAAAATTTATAATTGTAGTTTACTCCCAAACACCCTATGTGCTCAGATCTGGAACTTTATCGAAATTAGATATAATTCCTATTCTTATAAATTTATAATTGTAGTTTACTCTTGTATATGTTTATAAATGAGACTCTATGATAGCTTAATTTCTTTTATCATTTTACTAAATTTAAATTTATTTCTCAGATAGATTGTTGTCAATGTTATTGCTTGATTATTTCCCCCAATATTTGGTTTTGGTAATCCACCAAGGTGCACAGGCAAGTATGAATGTCTGTCTTTAGAAGAAGATTGAGTTAAAGACTTTTCTTGGGCACGTGGGTGGCTCAGTTGGCTAAGCATCTGCCTTTGGCTCAGGTCATGCTCTCAGGATTCTGTGATGGAGTCCCATGGATGAAGTTCCTTGCTCGGGGAGGGGGGGATGTCTGCTTCTTCCTCTACTCCTCCCCCTTGCTCATGCTTTCTCTCTCTCTCTCTCTCACTCTTTCTCTGTGTCTTAAATAAATAAATAAAATCTTAATAAAATAAAGAGCCTTCCTGAATTTCTAGCACTGTCACTTGCTCCCTTAATACTTTATTAAATATATCAGAACAATTAGAAAATGGACATTAAAAAACGTATTATTTACTACAGCTCAAGTAATTTAAATCACTCTCCTAAGAGATGTATTTTGGGAAAAGTCATAGTGGCAGGCACATGACATGGTAAGGATAATGATCAGTGTAAGCTGATAACTTCTAATGGGAAATATATACAGAGCTTTTGAATTGCATTTCAAATCACTCATTTTTCCAGCATTTTTTTGTATGCAACAAATGCATAGAAAGTGGTTAGCTAAAACAGGTAGTTTGAAAATATTTCAACATTTTTATCTAAACAAATGTCAGAATTTTTTTTGAAAATGAAAAATGCTAAGTATAATAAAAGTGTATATTTATGCTCTCGGCAGCCAAATGTGCTTTTTAATGGAATTTAAATAAATGGAATTTTTATGACAAAAAAAGCAACAGTAAAAGCAGTGATTATGTTTTTCATAGTTCATTTGCCGTCTTTGCCCTGCAGACCTTCTGTGGAGGAAAATGAGATCCCGAGTGAAGTCTACAATGTCATTGACTCTGAAGAAGGACTCAGAGACCCATTGGTGTTTAATGACCCTTACTGGCCTATGCAATGGGAACTGGTATGATCTTCAGAAATAGATGGTTCTTTGGCAATGTTAAGAAATATTATTTTCGTCATATTTTAATGCAGTAGACAGACACTTTTATGCACTGCCTGCTTTTATCTATTGGTTTTGCAGAGAGAGACTTAGGAAATTTTTGATGAAATATTACTGCCAGCTTATTAATGAGTAGTAATCCTTTTAATTTGATTACATCCTTAGGGTTTGATTTAGTATACCAAAGATAACAGCAAAAAAAAAAAAAAAGACATTTAAATTTGGTGTGTGTAAACAGACTCATTACACAGAAATGTTGTTGCCATTCAGGCTTGAAGTTCTTGTTCTTGCATAACCAGAATATATCCTATATTACATCAATAATGAGAAAACTCTTTATGGATTAAGTAGATGTTAGAACATTGCATAACAAACTTTTTTTCATAATGCTTATGGTGTTGGATGTTTTAGGACCACATTGTCCTATCACTTATACATAATTGTGATAATAGGATTGAAAAAAAGCACATTTATCTTTTGAATGTAAATAAGTAAAAAAAAGTTGAAGTACATACTACTGAAGATTTTGAGAGGAAATATTTGGAATGTGAAGATAATGTGGTGAAAATAGAGAGAAATTGAAGACCTTCTAATATCCATACTTATCTCCTCCTAGGTCTGTAAATGATGTAGTGTTTAAAGGGTCTCATACTATAAAATGAGAAAAAGGTTAAGTGCATTTCATCATATTTATGGCAGAATAAGGTGAAAATGGGCAACTGTTGTTGTAGCTCTTTTTCATATCAATCATTGGTAGTTACCAAGCCAACTATCTGAAAAGAGTGGAAAACCTATGTTGGAAAAAATCCAGTTCACTCCTCTATAGCTTCAATTCATCTTTAAAAAGTGAAACATAATTAAAAATATTTTAAGATATATATATGACTATATTTGACATTTCAAACAAACAAAAAAACTCAATTAGAAAAAAATTGAGTTTTGCTTCAATTACTTGAAAGTGAGATAATGAGTATCAAGTGAGTGGACTAGAACTACTTAGGGTCATGAAAGTTAAAGAGAAAATGAAATTTTTAAAAAAGGAGTGAGGGAAAGTAGCTACATTAAAAAGGATGGCATGGAATAAGGGAAAATGTTTTTAAACTTTCTTTTGTTGGTTGTTTTTTTTTTTTTTTTTGACTTGAAGAAGCAGCAAAAATTAAGATGAATACACATAGAACACTTTATAATTAGTTCCTTAGCAAGACATACTTTTATTGTATCGGTTTTTAAATGCCAAACTCCCCCATACTGAAGTCAAGAATTTCAGAAGAATGCAATAGGGAAAGGAAATGGAGGACAAGTGATGTAGGAAAGACAAGAACAATTGAGTAGCAGTCAACAAAATGACAGGGATTAGAAATGGAGACAGATCTTAGAAGACTATTAAGCAATAAACCCTCTTAAAAGCAGAAGACAGAGATTGTAAAAGGCAAAAGGCAGAAGTAGAAGGAAAGCTCTATACCATTTTCTAGGGCATGAGTTGATAGACTTTTTTTTACAAATAACCAGATAGTAAATATTTCAGGCTTTGTGGACCATATAAATCTCTGTGGCATAATTTTGTTGTTGTTGTTCCAGTCCTTTAAAAATGTGAAAACCTTAGCTTGAGCCATAGATAACCAGAGTGTAGGCTGGCTTTTATTTGCAGGCCATAGTTTACTGACATTACAGAGAATAATGGAAAAAGAGGAGTCAAAATATTAATCATTCAGACTTATCTGTCTCTTAGGCATTCAACTGTTGTATTATACTCTACACACATTACACAAGCACAACTCAGCAATGAAAGGTCAAGCCAGGTCATATTACTATCAATAGCTTTTTGGAGTATTATACTGTATTCCTCATAAGCACCCTTCTAGAGGTATTTCTGTCCATAGAAGAGATTCTTTGTAATACCTTGTAATATTAAGGCCAGCTATAATACAAAATTGCAAAGAAAAATGTGCAGTTTCCAATTGGATGTTCTCTCTAAAACATATTCCTAATAGCATACCTAAGCTGTGTTACAGAATCCATCCTCTGTAGAGAATACCAAATTTACTTATTGAAAGGTTGACTGGCAAAGCTGGGTTGTGCTGCCCTAACACAGAAAGGTGAGACCTTATCTTGGCTACCAACCATTAAGTAGCCTCTGTTAGTTACCAATGTTATCCTCCTTTCTCCACAACCAAATGTCCTGAAACAGAAGTCTTCTTTTATGTGCCATGTCCATCTACTCCTCAACCAAAAATATATGGTAGCCAACATGGTAAAGTTTCTATCCTGATATCTCAATTAAATGGCCGAGAGGAAAGAGTGAAAGCTAAAAGGAAAATAATTGTTTCTTACATTAGGTAGATAAAATAAAATAACCCATTTATGTTATGCTCAAAGGTCATTAGACATTGATTAGAAAAGTTACAGCAATACAATTTTCAAGAATATAGGCTTATCTAATTTTTTATGCTTTAATTTTTTTATTCAGAAGTTAATTTTGTGAAAAGGTGTTACATCTGCATACACTTATTTTATTTATAAAACAATGTGGCAGACAATGTAAAAGTGAGTTGACAACATGAACTTTCAAGAGCGAAAAAAGGTATCAGGATATTCATATACTCAGGGATCAATATCGGAGATAGGAGCCCTGGCTCAGCACAGCAGAGACTTGCCACAGCAGAGACCAGAGGGCCAGAGTAAGGATGATGCCAAAAGAGATTCAGCCTTTGAATTTATTTATTAGTTAATTTACTTATTTATTTATTCATGAGAGACACAGAGAGAGCCAGAGACATAGGTGGAGGGAGAAACAGGCTCCCTTAGGGGAACCTGAAGTGAGACTCCATCCCAGAACCCTGGGATCATGACTTGAGCCAAAGGCAGGTGTTCAACCACTGAGCCACCCAGGTGCCCCTCAGCCTTTGAGTTAAAGAAAAGGAAATGTTTGATCATTTTAACATGGATTTTTAGATGAAAAAAAGAAAACAAATTTTATAAATGTTGCTATGATTGAGTATATTAGGAAGGCTATAGACTTTAGGGTTATAGGCAATGTGGATTCCAATCCTAGGCTAGACCATGCTGTCTGTACTGTGATTATCATGAACATTTTAATCTGAAAATTTGTTTTCTTATTTGTAAGATGGGCCTAACAGTACATATATCACAGAGTTGTTTTTAGAATGAAATAAAATCATGGACACAAAGGATATGTCATGCTATTTAGCATGTAGTGGGCATTCAATGAACAACTTGGCAGTTGGCCAGATTCTTTTCCTACCTATAGGGGGTCAAACTTCCATTACATAGGAAATAACCTATGTTGAATGCTCATTTATCAACAATGTTAGATGACTAGAGCAGTACTAGTGCAGGTTATTAGTAATCCTTGTGCTAAATATAATAGGAATAATGTTTATCCTAGTGGTCTCTGAAGAAGGACTTACCCCCAGAGTGCATGGCAGATGCACTGAGATGCAGGAAAAAATTATGAGAACTTCCATCTATATTTATTTTTTTAATCTTTATTTTTTTTAGTTTTTCTGAATATATTATAATCCACATATTACTATATTAACACATGATTTCATTTTATACATAATTAAATATACATATAATATAGTTGTATGTGCAAACCATTTTTTTATGATAAGACTCATGAACACAGTGTCTGAAAGCAACTGTTATACTCAACAAATACTTATAACATGAATGTCTCAGTGTTTTTTACTGACTGCCTGCTATATGAACAGGACTAGGCATTAAATTTGAAGACAAGTCAGCTATAGATTTTTACTTTAAAAATCTTAAGGTCTAAAAGAGATGATAGATATACTAATAAATATTATTAGACAGAAAGCCATCCTATTAAGAAGATGGAGTTAAAGAAGTTCTAGTTTGTGTGAGATAATGTTTGAACTGAGATTAAATGTGGGAATATTATAAACAGAGGCATGGAGATGGAAAAATGTTGTTTTTGTCCAGAGAAAGTATCTTGGATATTTGAAGTCCAGACTTTATTCTATGCCAATAGAATTTTTAAAAAGACTTTTGAACTGAATATTTGAGCTTGAGTACCATTGATTTATTATTTTATCCATTCATTTATGAAACACTTGTTTGTCAAATACTATGGTCAGGCCCAATGCTATGTACAAAATACAAATATGAATTACATGCTATTCTTATTTTCAAAAGATTCATATTCAGTGAGAGAGCCATGTAAATGTACTCAGTGCATGTTAAAAATGCATAACAAAGGTGTGGATAAAAGAAAAGCCAATAATGATGACATTCTGAAGAGAATGACCTATTCCATTCAAGTATGTTGGAAAGCCTTCACTGAGTCAAAAGATAAATAAGAAAACATTTATAGTCCAAGAGAGGTAGGCTGGCTGAGCTTTGGCCTTTTTCGTGTGCCCAGAGCTTAGAGAAATAGCAATGGGAAAAAGGCTGGACAGTTTATTTGGGCCCTATTCCAAAAGACTACATATGCCAAAATATGGCATTTGTTCTTTGTCCTGTAGCACATGTAGCTAAGAGGCTTATGAGAAGGAAGTGACCCAATAACCTTTGTCTTGTAAAAGATGACTGAGGTGTAGTGGGTTGAGTTCAGAATAAAGGGGATCAAGATTGGAGGCAGAAGAGAACCATTAGGGGAAGTCTATTGTTCAGGAAAATGAAGAAATTTGGACCTAGGAGGTAAAGTAGAAATTTGGACCTAGGAGGTAAAGTAGTATTTACCTAGGAAGTAAATAAAGACAACGATGCAAAATCAAGCCATTTTTAGGAGGAAGATACTGAGGAAAATCTTAGGTAAATTTGGATACAAGAATTAAGGAAGAAGGGCCTGTCCAGAATGATTTGAGATTGGTTTGGGTGGGTGACTGTATTAAGTATACTAAAGTTGCCATAACAAAACACCACAGATTAGGTGGCTTAAACAACAGAAATTTATTTACTTACAGTTATGGAGGCTGGAAGTCCAAGATCAAGGTTCCAGCCGGTTTAGTTTCTCCTGAGGCCTCTCTTTTTGGCGTGTAGACAGCTTCTCACTGTGTTGTCACATGGTCTTTCCTCTGTACATGGGCATCCCTGTACCAGTCCTATTCGATTAGGTTTTACAAGACCTAATAAAGTGTATAAAGTCCTGCTGGATTAGTTCCCCACCCTTATGACCTCATTTAACCTCAATTTACTCTTGAAAGGCCCTATCTTTAATGTAGTCGTAATATGGGTTAAGGCTTTAACTTATGAGTTTTGGAGGAACACAATTCAGTCAATAATGGGGTAAATTTGGTGGTATGGTTGAGGTACTCAATTATGTATTTTACAGAATGACCAAGATCTGTCTGTGAAATAAATTGAGAGAAAAAAAGGGACTAAAATATTTTATAATTATAATGGGATCATTGCCCATATTTTAATAATGAATAAATTGAGATCAATAGGATTGAAGGTAATAGGTAGCACTTGGAAATATGCAAGAAAATGTTATGTTATGGGCATTATGTTATAATTACAAATTTGTTTATTTGCAAATATTGCAAATATAACAAATATACATTTATGTTACAAATATATAACTAAAGCACGTTGCCCACAATTTAACTCATTATCATCCATATTTAATTGTCTATGTTATCTTTAAGCCTCTGAGTCTCAATATATAATAAATATTTAATTATAACATTTTATATTATATACTAGCAACAGTATATATCTTTAGAGGAAATGTATGGATGGTTCTTGATTGGGATTGCCCAGCAATAAGTGTTTGGTGGAAACGAATGGTAAATGTTAACTATTTAAAGGTGAAATAGAGTGCATTAATCTGAAAACACTGTATAGGTTAAGATGTGAGATGAGAGAGAGAGAGATGGACATGGATTTGCAGATATTCGGTAATGAAAGCTGAACAGGGGACTGGCATGGTGCACAGAGAGAAGGAGAGAATAGGTCAGATTTATTTACTCAAGAAATACTAAGTGCCTAGTAGAGGCTAGACAGTGTGCTTGACGTTTGAGACTCAATAGTGAATAAGAAAATGTAGTGTCCCTCTTTTCTTAGAGCTGACAATCCTAGCAAGAAATAATATAATCAAACAAATTATTAATGGTAGAAAGAAAGAAAGAAAGCAAATAAGTAAGTTGGGCATCAGTTACTGAGAGAACTACTTCTAGTTCACCCTGACTCTTAATATGAGCTGCTCATGTACTTAGACTTTGAGCCAACTTTTTGGGAACTGCAGCTGTTCCTGGGAGAAAGGTGGCTTTAATTACAGAACTTACCTGTATAAGTTTCAGCTTCTCTTAGAACTTGGCCCTCAATCCCTTGTTAGATTTCTGATGCTTTCAAATATTTGAATATTTAGTTTTTCTTCTTTTTTTCAGTTTTTCTAGTGTCTTTAGCAGGAGGATTAGAAGGAATTATTTAATACATCATTACCATAAATAGATGTTTGAAGTTTATTCTATGTAAATCACCAAATAACCAAATTTCAAAGATATAAATTGCTTTAACACCATCACATGAAAGAAGTAGTATCATAACACTAAAGTTGGGATGCTGTACTTCCACCAGAAATTGCACCAATATATAATCTGAACAGGGAGCTATTTATTTTCAAAGGTGAAGCAAAATTCTGTCTTGTCTAATGGTCAGAATTTCTTTTAATTGTATTTTCAACTTAAATAAGTTATTGTTAAGATATTGAAGAGAGGATACACATGTACAGTTATTAAGCATCAACATTTTTATCAGCTCCATATGGTAATCTACCACTGTAATGGAAATACTTACTGTATGTCCCTCTGTGAAAAACATGGGGATTTCCTCAGTCCTGTTGGACTTAACCACTAAGTTTAAGCTCTTCTCCTTTGCTAATGTCAAATAACAGCCAATCATTCTTTCCTTTAATCTAGGTCCTTCTCCTTCACAACTTCCAGAGAAAATTTTAATGTTCCTTGACCATTGATGGCTTCTGCGTTTCAGCAATGCTACTTTATAAAAAAAAATTGCTTTCTATTTTTTTCTTTATGTCTATGAGATTTTTTAAGGAAAGCATAGACTCAAATCATTATTGAAATGGGACATTGTTCCTTTAAGGTTTAATGGTGAGAAAGAAGATAAACATATCTAATTTCCTTATTAGGAATGGGCTGGCTTGATAGGATTTTTATCACTGGAGGCCTCTGACTTCTGTTCATGCCAAAAGAATGCCAGACTGCTGGGTTGGTGGAAGGAATGAGATACTATCCAGGGAAGTAAACATGCATTAAAAAAGATAGTCTGTATACTACATACATACTTTCTCAGTTTTTTGTATAGCAGGTTTAGTAGTTGAATTACCCTAGAATTGTGATGTTATAATGTCTTTGCTCTCTTACATATTAAAGGTTTATTGATATATTCCAAAGAAGCTCATCTTTGTCATCCAAGAAGAAACAAATAATGTTATAATTAATTTAATAGATGACTTTCTTAACTGGTTACCTTATAGTTCCTCACCTATGTGTGGGTAGTTTGCATTGCTACTGGCTGGCAGCCACTCCTGAAGGAGACAAGAAGGAAGTTGCGCTGGCAGCCAAATAAATTTGTCCTGTGTGTCCTGTCCAGCCAAGTGCTATTTGGTGCCAACTTCTAGTCCTCAGTGTGTTGTCATCTTATGAGTTTCTCCATACAGGTATTTTAAATTCTTCCTATGATCTTACACAACTTCTTCATAGGTTATGTGGATATGTGGTTATGTAGATACTTGTGCATATATAATAGTTTTTTCTATGCCCAAACAGATCTTGGAATAATTAATTTAAAAAAATATCTGGGGTCATTAATTAAGTTATTCCTGAGGTCAGTAATTTTTCTAGCTTAATAGAAACTGTGGTACTCTACTTAGATCACCTTTCCTGGGTTGTGGCACCCATATCCCAGTGACTGGCAGTGTTGGCCACAAATGTATTGTAGTTCCCACCCCACTCCTAGCCTTCTATGTCTGCACCTTTTGCACCCTGAGAATTGCGTTGGCTAATAGGAGCAGTCTAGCCAAGGAGATTACGACACTTTTCCTCCTTCTCTTGCCCTTTCAGAGGTGGCAGGTAGACTATATCTGACTGATACAGGGGTACATAAGTCTATCTTTTTTGCCTCAAGAGGGGACAATACTGTGGTGAAATTTATATTCTAGATCTCTTGTAATCTCTATGGATCAGGCCATGACTGACTTTCCTGAGACCACATTCTTAATCAACTATTCCTCCTTCCTTATGCTGTATCACTTCTACTCTTATAGGTATTCTACAAGAGATTTTTCTCAACAAAGCATCTGAAACCCTATATTGGGCTCTGTTTCTAGGGAGACTGAGTTAAGACAGTACTAAAAGTGGTCTTTGGGAACAGACTCCAAGAATGGGATTCTGGAATTAAAAACTTGAGGGCCAGTTTGCAATAAACACCTTATCACTGGTGGTAGGTGGAGTTTGCATGGTTCTGGCATGCAGCCACAGTGTAATTGCTAAGGCTGTCACTGGGGTCAACAGGGATAAGATATAGGCAGAAGGAGATGCACTGGCTTTTGCAATATTTCTGGCATTTGAGAGGTATAAGAGAAATATAAATTATAAAGACGATGGAATTGAGAAGCTATTTCTGAATGTCATTGGTGCTTTGAAGAGATGAAATAACAAGCCCGGGGCAATCAATCATCAATTTAAAGCCAAGTGTGATAGTCAGAGGGCCTTTTGGGCAGTTTTTAAAGAGACCTTCAGATCCTGTAGCTGGAGAACAGACAGAACTTAAGATCAGGCATAAGACTTAATTATGAAAGTCACAGGCCTCAAGAGAAAGCTTAATTCTTAGCCTAGGAAAGTCTTGTATGCTAAAGGCAGAGCATGGAAGAAGAAAGTGACACAGAAATTTGATATAGTGTTATCTGGGTATAAATACATGTAGACCTTGTACTGCTGAATTATCTCGAAACTTAAACTTGAACAAGTGGTCTAGTTGCCTTAGTTGAAAGATGGAGCCTTGGCTGAAGACTATGAAGAATCCTCAAATGAGGCAGATAACTTACAGAATAATACTAACCCCTTCTGAATCTGCCCCCTTCTCCACTCTTGGTCACAAGACCAACAACTAAGGTTATATCTCAGCATAACCCAGCTGATAAAGTACTGAGCCTGCCAAGGGAGGGGATGGATTATTTGCCAACAGAGTTACAAGAATAACTAACAAGTACAAGGGTAACTAGAAAGTATTCCTGAGAGTGAGTTCTGAAGGTGCTAGATCAGAATGGTGGGGTGGAATGTAAAAGCTGAATAAGGGAGACTATGTTAATATGGGGGCACCTTCCTGTAATACAGAAGTTAACACCCTGGAAATGGTTCTACTATACTGCTTGGAAGCTTCTTGGAAGCTTGAATATTAACGGCTGGCATTCTAGAAAGAATTTACTATATATATCCTGAAAACCCATCTGCTGATTTTGTTTCTTAGAAGAGCCTAGTTTCCAGTCCATTTGTGAAGGGGGTACCAGCATTGTTCTAGAAGCTCATAGCAACTATACTATGTAGGCTGAGACAGGTTGTAAGAGAAACATTGTAACAAAATTTGGCTCTGAAGATGATTGATAAAGATAGAATGATGGATGATAGATGATAAACATAGCATTATTCTATAATTTGAGTATATATACAATCTATTAAAATATATTCTATATATTCAGTATATAGAATAGTGCTATCTATCTACATATTGGCTATCACCTGTTTATCTAAAATCATCTAAGATCAAGAATGACTATGCAGAAGGCTGAGATCAGCTACCCAAATGGAGAGTAATGATCCTTTGCCAAATTTCCAGACTTGCAGTTATTAGACCCCAAGTTCATCAATTTAAGGGGAAGTCAGGCTCCCTTACATAAGAAAGGCCATTTTAATAACATAATGGAATTATATATAAGAATATTCCTCTAGTTCTTTCCCAGGGGTATATACATCCATATTTGGACCAGTATCTACAGAGGAAAGGAGAATATCCAGATCTTTTAAGGTCTTTTGGATATACTGTCCAAACTGATGCAGATACCTAAGGAACCAAAGCACTATCATAGCCTCCCTGCCAGTAAAAAGGCATATGGAAGCATTTAATAATAGGTTCCTGGCTTGGTCTCATAGTAGATTTATGGGCTCCACAATCAGTGTTTTGGTTTGAGAATATATAATCATGGTGGACAAACTTAGCAGTTGGCAGAGTTCTCTTATGGCTCTTTGACTATTTCAGTAAGAGCAACTGCAGTGAAAATGGGAGCCCCTGAAACTGTCCCACCAACCCCTTCCCAGCCAAGATAATAAATCAAGAACAATTTTCTATTGTTCTATTCAATTTTCTATTATTCATGCCATCCTCAAAACCTTAAAGGTTGTAAGGGATGTGGTACCATTATCTCTTCATTTAATTCATGTCTAACCTATGCAAAAATAGGATGTATTTGTGAAAGATGACAGTGGAGACTCAAACTTAACCAAATGGAGATCTCAATTGTGGCAGAAGTGTCACATAGATATCTTTAGTTGGTCAGATTCATACACAGCTTTGGTTATGTGGTATGTGGCTGTGGAGATTTGGAATACATTCATTCCCATATGTATAAAAAAGAGGATCAGAAGCAGTTAACATTCACAAGGGACAGACAACCATATACACTTGCAGTCTTTCCTTGGAGCTGTGTTAAATTTCTTGTTGTCTCATAACATATTTCAACGAGGCATGGACCATCTGGCTATCCTGCAGATTATCATATTGGTCCACTATACTGTTGAACAAAAAGTAGAGATAATTATGGGTTCCTTGGTAAAGTATGAGTGCTCCAAGGAATGGAAGATAAACCTCACAAATGTTTAGGGACCTGTATTAATGGTGTGATTTGGGGATGTAGGGGTTCAGTGGCCTGCAACCACATCTCCTTCATAGTAATACAAGGTAGGAGAGATAGACTCCACAAATATTCAAAAGCTGACTCAATGGTGCAAATTTTTTGTAGGGAAGTGTCTAGTGGTCTAGATCATTCCAGGACATTCTCTCCAAAGTAAAGGACAAAATACATACTTCATAAATGTCTAGGGGTATATATGGTAAGAAACTATGCTATATGGAAATTCTTTTAAGCTCCAGTGGAAGAGTTGCAACAAAGACCAGTAAAGTTCTAGATCAAGGACGTGCTGTATTTAGCAGAGAACTGTTCTACATACAGATCTCAGCATGCTAGTAGACCCTGATAGAGCTAAAGCATATTACTGTGGAATATCCCATATGACACTTGATATGCCCAAGTGACATGCAGCCAGAATGTCTCATTATGAGATGGATAATTTCAGACTGCCAAGTCATGAGATGGGTAGGATAGGCTTAACATCAATCCATTATAAGATGTAAGTGACACATCCAGCATATGTAAGCTGAATCAGATCCAGAGGGCTTATTAAAGATACACAAACAAGGTAGCTAGGACTTTCTTTACCTATCATGTTGTACCAGCAACCTCTTTTCAGCTCATATCAATGGTTTTATTTATGATGGACACTGTGATGAACTTCTCAGCTTCCTCTTTAAGGGAGGCTCAATGTCCCATCTGCCAGGAGTGCTGTGAAGAGTCTCTCCAGTTTCAGATCTTTCAGGGATTACCTCAGCTGCAGAGAGCTGCCTCACCCATAGTCACACCATTTACCAATCACTGCAGGTATAAAGTACTGGTTACTTTGGCCCAACTTAGGGTGACTCTGAAGGGACATTTAGCTATCTACCATAGATATTTATCTAGTGCTATTCCAGGAGTTGACAAGGCTGCATTAGAGCTTGACTTCTTAATCCTGCTTCCTTCTTTTCCCTTGCTCTGGTGTTGATCCCAAGGGGACCCATTAATAAACAGCCTATATTCTAAACTCCATAACTGAGCCTACTCCTAAGGGAAAACAATCCATAACAGGCCCATAGGGTTTTTTTGTGACCAGGTGATGAGGGCGGATAGAAAACTGAACTTGGATCACAGATGAGTTGGCATGTTAGTGCAACCCTGAAATGAATAGTTGATGCATTATACTTCCACTCAAATGTGGCTTTGAAAGTTGATGATGAGGAAGGGAACCTACCAGTTGGTAGGGCTTTGGGCAGAGCTCCTGGTTATTGTGTAAAAAGAGATATAGTTTGAGGTAAAAATATTAATGGATTCATAAACAGTGATAAATTATATAATTAGTCAAGGGATCTGAAAGAAGCAATACTGCAAGACCAAGGTTAAAGATTTCTAGGAAGAGACATGTATAGATGGGTCTGTGGGAGTAGAAAGGAAGCATGAAGCTCTTCACATTGTACACTAGAATAGAACCTTTATAAAACCAAATAGAGAGAATGGCTTGGCAAGTTGTTTTCAGCCAACCTCTTTCCTTGACCATGATAATGATGTCATGTGATAGGCATGGGAATGGAAGGGCCATGGTACAGAAATGGAATTTATGTGCATAAAAATGTGTGCTCTATATTACCAAGACCTATATAACCAGTTGCAGTTCCTGAATGCCAGACCTATCAGCAACAGAGATTAATGCTGAGTGTTCTATATGATACCATTCCTGAAAGAGACCAGTCAGCCACTTAGTACCCATTTGATTTAATGGGCTCTTTTTATCTAAAAAACGGTAGAATTTATCCTGAGCAGGACTGACACATATGGGTTCAACTGTCTTGCCTACAGGACTTTGACCAACATCATATTCTAAGAGCTCATAGAATATTTGATTCTCTGGCATCAAACCCTGTGTAACAACATCTCAGACCAAGAGATACATTTTTTGTGTGTCTATAAAGAAGGTAGGAAAATAGGCATATGACCATGGGAACCATTGGTCTCATCACCTGCTGTATCCTACAAAAACTTGTCCTGTTAGAATAGTTGGATGACCTTAGAGATGCAGGTGAGCTACCAATTTGGAAATGACACCTTGCATGAATGGAACACTATTTCTCAGAATGTGGTATATTCTTACACAAACTTGTACTGTTGTGTTAGAAACAGACAGAATTCATGTTGCTATGAATTGTGCCACTCTCCGCCACACACATAATTCAAATCCTGAAGCCCAACCAGTAATGTGACTATTTTGGAGATAGATCCCTTAAAGAAATAATTCAAATTAAAGGAGGTTATAAGGGTAGTGACCTAATCCAATAGGACTGGTGTCCTTTTAAGAAAAGGAAGAGATTCCAGGAATACATGCACACAGAGAAAAGGCCATGTGAAGACACAGGGAGAAAATTGCCATCTGCAAGTCTAAGAGAGAGGACTCAAGAGAAACCAACTCTGCTGGCTCTTTGATCTTAGACTTTCAGACTACATAACTATGAGGAAATAAATTTCTGTTGTTTAAGCCACATAGGGTGTTGTATTTTGTTGTGGCAGTTCCAATAACTACACATGGCTTTGGGAACAAAGGAGTGAAAGGAATGACCCTACTTATCATTCCCATGGACCTGTGTAGAGAATTTGTGGTTCCTGACCCTGAAAGCTTATGCTCTCTGGTCTAGTAGTCCTATATTTCTAGAGGGGTCATTTCCACCTCTAAATACAGTAAATGTAAAGGTACAACTGCTATCTGATTGCTTGGGCAGCTAGTGACAGTAGACCAGCAAACACAAAGCAGGAGTAATTGGCTCTCATCTTTTTTTGGGAGTCAGGACTGCTGAGAGCAGAAAAGAATGTGTTTGGCACTCAAGTGATTCACTGGTGTGGGTGAGGAAAAGTGTCTCTGTGTCCTCTTATGTTCATCTGTAACTGTGAATAAACAGTATACACAGCAACCATGGCCTTCCTAATAAGGACATTGTAAAAGGGGCTTGCTTACCCCTCAGGAATGAGGTTCTATGTTACTTTAGGTAAGCTACTGAGGCCAGCAAAAGTGCTAAGAGAGACAGGCATATAGAATGGGTGATAAAGGAAGGAAATTAGTATCAGTTTTTGCCATAAGACCAACTGCAGCAGCTAATAAATCTCAAGAATTGTGACCACAGAATCCTGGAAAATCTGTGACTGGGTGGAGTAAATTTGTTGTAGGAAACAAATGCATTCAAGTGCATGTCGCAGATGCTCAGTTCAAATTCCCTTTACCGGCCTCCTTTATTGTCCCTCATCTGATGGGAGTACTGGCTACTCATATCTCACATCTGTCTCCGTCTCTGGAAATTTGCCCTTAGCTGAGGTTGTCACTTCACTCAGGAGATTATGCACCTCCTACTATTGAGTGGTGGACACAGATAATGACCAAAAATTAAGGGATACAACAGACTGGCCTCTTGCCTCAAGATGGGTACCTTAGTGGTGCAATTTATACTTTAGATTCTCATCCCACCCATACTGGACACTAGACGTAGACATTACCTGAGACCGCATCTTTGCTAAGGTTTTCCCCTCCTGTTTTTTTAGTTCCTATGTAGGCTCTGCAAAGACCACACCCTTAGTAACCTTGTGCATTCGATTTGCTCTCTTAGGCTCTGCTTCTAGGGAACTGGACCTAAGCAATTAGTAAATAAATTCAAGAAGGCATGTCAATAATTTCAGGTTAGTAGAGCAGCTTCTCTGAGCCAAGCACTCTGCTATCACTGCATGAATGTACAATGACATGAGACATAGCCTCTACTTTCATTGAATTCACCATGTAGTTTGGAAGCAAAAGTATAGATATGTGCACAACTTATACTTGCAATTCAGTACTAGATAGTACGAAATTGATAAAAGGTAAAATTGGAGCTCAGAAAAAATGAGTATCTTTCTCAGAGAGCTACGTACTTGAAAATATCTATCAAAAATTCTGTTTAAAAGAATATTCAGTAACGTAATGAGAATTTGTGTAAGGTTGACAAATATGTATTAAAGTGGATAAAGTCAGTGAGATGTTAATTTACTGGATTATTAAGGGTGAAAATAAACCATACAAATCTCCAAAATATTAGCATCTGATTCAGTGCTCTCATACTGTAAGGTATTCATTCAGAAATGAGCTAAAGCTGAAAGCATAGTGCCCAGACGCTGCTGTACACCGAGAGGCCAGAGCACAGTGCGTCTTTTTTCAGGAACTGTCAGATAGCAGCCATAGGGGGCAATGCAAGCTCAGCAGTAGCATTCTCAGCTCCCTGTCTGCACCAGCTAAAACTATCCTTTCAAGGTACTGCTGTTTTTATTATTCTTGTTTAAAACAGGCTAAATCTTTAGTTTCACAATGTCTTGAAGCGCATAATTCCTTTAATTTTGGGGCAAGCTAAATGTGGAAATGGAGTTGTTAAATGTAAAAAATAATATTTTATAAAGATACAAAGCGTAAATGGGGGGGGGGGAGTTTAAATTTAAAGATGACACTGAAGCAGGACAGAAGTTTGTAGTTAGTCCAGTAGGAATCTAATCTGTTCCACTACTTTTTGTCAAATTCCTGTTTTCTGAAAAGATAGATCTGTGGAAAAGTAAATTGATTCTTATTTAAGTTTTGTTCTATTTCTTAGTGAATTTGGTATCTGAATATTGTGAATGAGGAGACAGTTGTTGAACAAATATCATAGTTGTCACAAATCATTTTAAGGGGCATATGCATTTCATTTATTTCTGTTCTCTTTAACTTTCTAGTGTACCAACATATGAATATGGATACATATTGATGAGTATGATTTTCCTGCCCATCATTATAAAAATATCTTTCCTAGTTGAACTGTTAATGAAATGATGAGAAAATCTGAGGTGAACATTAGCAGTCTATTTTCATTTTGTTTCATCAAAAATAATCTATTTTACAATTACTATTTACTTGCAATAACCTGCAGCAAAAAATGATTTAATGTTCAATATGTGCATTAAAATGCACTTGCTTTTTTAATATGTAAAAGCTGATGGAAATTTCATTTAAGCACAATTCCTGTATCACAGATTTTAAGCAAAATGAAAAGAAGTTAGGGTACCATTTAAACATGGCTATAAAAATAATTTCTTTCAGTGGCTGGAGGGAAGGAAGGATTGGTCAAAGTAATTTTTATCTTCGATGGGATTCCCCACTAGCCTGCTTTCTTACTTGGCTTAATGCATGCCACAATAATCATGCTATTTCTTCCTAGCATTTTTCTAGCTCACAGTAATAAGAATAATTGCATGGTGTTTATACTCTAAAGTGCCTTTTCTCACTAAGCTCTGAAGTCCTTTCTGAGTATTAATTCTCACAAGATTTCTGTGTGGCATAGGATGTGTATTATTATCTTGTTTTTCCCCTTTTAACAAGGATAGTAAGACACATATGCAGTAAATGATACACAAGACACAGTCAGGATGCTAGAAACATCCTTCCAGTTCAAAAGCCAGGCCTTGCTTTCTAGGAGTTATTAACACACTTGATGATTGAATTCTGATGATTAGTAGCTATCCTTTAAGTCCCAGTTTTCATTCATAGAACATTAACGTTGATAGGAAGGAAAAATTTAATAACTTGAATTAGTTAATTCTATTGCATCCTAGGTAATACAGGGATTCTAACAAGCAAGCTGTAAATAACTTCAATAATAGGAAGGCTATAGACAATGATTCAAAGTGTAAATGTTTAATGACATAGATGTTAAATTTACAATTAAAAACAAAAACATATTGAAATAGCCTAGAGGTACTAGGGGAAAAAAAGAGTTAGGTATATAATTTGAGTTTAGAATCAAAGCTAGTTTAAATTTATTGGTTAGAGTTCAAAATGTTCAGATAAGCCTGGAACACAGCATTACTCAATATATATTATTCAGCACACATGTTATTAATAGCTGTTGAGAATTCCTACCCAAATTATTTTAATCTTTTTTAAGGTATGATAATAGCATGGAAATTTCATATATTTAAGTTTTCTTAACTTTTAGAGATATTTAAAATATATTATCTACTCTTCCATCTATAAATGAAATTATTTGAAGTTTGCAGTTTGCTTCAAAATAAATCTGGAGGGCAAGAGAGGAGTATATGAAACCCGAATTGGCCATCAGTTGATTACTGTTGAAGCTATCGGATGGAAACATGGGGATTAAGTGTATTCTTCAGTTTGTTTATTTTTAAAACCTCTTATAATAAAAATGTTTTAAATGTAAAAAATCATACCCATATATATCAGATAAGAGATTATCACTAACCCCTTAGCAAAAAGAGATTATAAGAAAATGTGTCTCACTTTTCTTGAACTTAGCCATATGGGAACCTCACCTATCAAGAACACAGTCAAGAAATAAAGCATACCCCACAAAAAGGGGGCCTTCAGAGGTCAGCACGAGTATTATTTGAAGCATTCAAATGAAAGATCCAGCTTAACTAGGTTACAAAACTTAATAGTTTGAGAATTAACAAACTTAGGGTCAAATACTTATGCTAGAATTCACTAATTTGGTAATTTATTTCAATTCTATTAATCTCCATCTCCTTGTATATAAAATTGATATGATAATATCTGCCTTAAAGGATTTAAATGAAGTTTGCATGTGATTAAACTTTTGCTTGGTACTAGGTAAGTGTTCTATAAATGGTAGCTAATAATTTTAAGCTTAATTATCTCATTTTTGAGACCATATAAAATTAAAGTCAGAAATGACTACATGATTTTCAGTGAAGAATGGTACCCTTTCAGAATACCTGGTAGGGAAACATTGTCAGAAAAAAAAATCCATAAGAGGAAATAAGCTACTTTATAAAGGTAAAATTTAGAGTCCGTTCTAGTTGAGGGACCAACATCCTACATTCCTTGCTAAAGCTTGTGTGTACTTTTATATTATACTGCAACACAGGACAAGTATGTAAGATAGTGATCATAGAGAATTATTAAGGGAAATTAACACAGAAGTCTAAAATCTCAGAGTCTTAACACAGCAAAAGTTTGTTTCCCACTCATCACAGTCCTCTGTAAGTCAGGAGTTCCTCCTGGGAAGCTCTTCACTCAAACTCCTTTCTCTTGACTCTAACACACTGTGGGATCTCTTTGGAATTCTGTGGGGGATTCACTTCATTTGTTTGGTCGGTAGGTAAAGGAAAAGAGCTCTTGAGGAGAAGCGTTATGTGAGATATTTAGGACTCTTGCCTGGAGATGAAATTAATCTTTTCTACCCATTCTCCATTGGCCATGTTTCCGGCTACCAGGTGTCTCAGAGATGTAGTCTTCCTGTGTATCCACAATGTGAGGATGATAGACCATCCTCTGCTACAATAGACAATGAAAGAAGTGTTTCATCAATTCTAAGAGATTTTATACAAAAAATAGGGTGAATTATATAGTTGTATGTAATCTCTGCTGTACTATTAGTGCTATTAGCCTGGGTATATGACATGGTCAATTATCTGTCTTACAGCTAGTACTCAGTAAATAGTGTCTGGTAAATAGCAGTTTTGTTACATAAATTAGTCCAGAAAGCCTGGTTTTATAAAGATTCTGTATAACTTTATATTTATGGCATAGAAGTTTGTGAATAAGACTATTAGGTATTGAAGAGAAAGTAAGTTGTAACAGAAACAATTCAATATAGTTTTGAATACTTTTACACATTAGTTGAATAATAGAATCAATACAGCTTACTGTATTTGAAATATTAGGAACTTTTTTGATACTTTACTGAGCCACATAAACTATGAACTTATTCCTTGGGCTTAATTTTTCTTAAAGATAATAGAAATAAATATGGATTTTACACAAGTTCTAAAAAAGGGATCTAAGAATATTTGTATAAAAAATTAGTCTATTACTTTCTTCTAAAAATTACCTGAAAGATATTTCATTTTTCGAAATATTCTTTTTCCCTTGTAAATCTGGAATTTTAGGATTAAAAGAGAAGAAGCTCCTCTCTCCTAATTTTATTCTGGTGATCAAGAAAGAAACAAGAAGAATTTGGTACATTTCCAAAAAAAAAAAAAGTAAATATTTTAAAATTCACTGCACTTGTTGTGTAGCAAACCAGGAATACTGTAGGAAGTAGGTATGTTAATTTGGTGATTAGGTAGCAGGATCGCCCAAGACACAGTGACAGAGACTCAGCTGCAGATTTTTTTTAATAATAAATTTATTTTTTATTGGTGTTCAATTTGCCAACATACAGAATAACACCCAGTGCTCATCTCGTCAAGTGCCCCCCTCAGTGCCCGTCACCCATTCACCCCCACCCCCCGCCCTCCTCCCCTTCCACCACCGCTAGTTCGTTTCCCAGAGTTAGAAGTCTTTATGTTGTCTCCCTCAGCTGCAGTTTGTTGTTTGAAGGTGAGACTTGGGACAATACCATAAAGACAGAGTACTTTTAGTGCCAAAGGCATTTATAAGTGTTGGGCATGGGGATAGATAGGACCACTGATAAGAGTTATAGACAGTGACATAATTTTGAAAAAAGATATTAGAGTGAAAGAAATGAGTAAATGTTTTTCTAAGTAACAGTGACAACAATAAAACAATAATAAAACCATTAAAATGTAAGAGTTATCCTGGAATGTATTGTAGATGTTGCTCTAGATATTTTCTCTATCTTTATCATCGATTCTGGTGAATCTTACTTCAAATCAATACTTTTATCACCTGTCTACAACACAGACTTTCTAAAAAAGGAAAACTGATATATAAATATCATTGCTAAAAATAGTTATTTCCACTTATTTGAAATGTAATGGTCCCTGAACCTTAGTGAAGTTTGGAAACTGGTAGAAGGATATTGAGAAGTTAGAAATTTTTAAAAGCATAGCCAAAAATAAGTGATTTTTGGGAAGACTTTAGATTCTGTACCATTTTCTTAAAAATCCAAAACCATATCTGTCAGAGTCCTGGCATAAAGTATCTGCGAAAGTGTCTGCCAAGAGATATTTGCCCATCTTAAAACAAACAAAAAAGAAAACAATAGTCTTATTAATAGAGATTATGTTGGATATGGGAGATCGGTTTTATCAGTATTATCAGCAATGAAACTCAATGGAAATTCTAAAATTTATGAAATAAAATACATTATTGAATGTTTTATTTCAAATTGAAATTATTTGTTGAGCTTAATGGCAGTTGGCTTCTTTAAAGTAACTACATTGACAACCAAAAGTGAAAGTCTGTTTTTAAGTTCTTTTCATGTTTTTCACCACCTAAAACATATCTATGCATAATGAACTTTAAAATGCATGCTTTTTTATATCCTCTCCCACAGTTATCATTTACAGATTTTAACTCCAGAAAGGAAATCTGAGAAATAATTTCTAAATAGTGCTCACTCTGCGGGTGTGTACACACACACACACACACACACTTTAAATGTGCATTGGGGAAATTGTGTAAGGGTTCTATATTAACATTGAAATAGACCAAGTTCTTTAATTTCAAAGATTAGTCATTAAAAAAAACTTATTGAAATTTACCAATATCTTAAAGTTGTCCTTTAGCCAGCTGACACAATCTAAAATACCTTCATTTTCAGCCCATGTGGAGTTAAGTGTAAACCTTTGTATTGCTTTTTGCTTTCTTTCATGAATAGAATTTAGTTGTACTAAGGTAATGGTGCAAATTTACAGTATCCATAAAAGCACTGTTATTGTATTGCTTTGCCTAATGCATTAGGAAGGGAAGATCACTTGGCAGACACCACATATCTGCAGATGAACAAAATGCACTAAAATCAAAATTGCATTACTTTTGTCAATAATTTGTGTTATAATTTTTATGGCAAATATTAATGGAAAGGATCCCTTAAATAAAAACGAGTCTGACGTTTCCCTTTTGTTGTTGCTGCCCTGATTGTATTTACATCCAGTCATTTATTGCCCATTAAAGAAGTAATGCTATGTTAATGTAAGGGGGAAAAAATCAATGCTACTGAGATCAGTAGCTGTGGGGAAACAGTGCAGCAGCTGGTTTGCAAACAGCGAGCCCATATAGATCAATGAAATTACAAGCTAAATCTGCTGATGCTCACAAACCGCTCCAGTGGTGTGCTGTCTAACCTTTTTCAAGTTCAAGAGCTCTAGAAAGCCAATGATAACTAAACAGAAAGCAGGGCAAAGGCAACCAGGGGATGGAGACAATGCACCTAGAGTATTTTACTGTGATATGTGGTGTTCTACTTTTCAGCTACTAGGATAACCACATATATTTAACCTATAGAAAAGCCCTATAATCTGTAAGTGAGCCACATAGAGAGTGTTCACACTCCAGAAAATACTTTAAGAAAGTTCCTTGACCTGGAACCTCAGAAGGCTGTATGATACTTTATAAATCTTCTGTTAAGCTAACTTCTAGAAAATATTAATCAGTAAACTATGTTGGGATTCTAGAATATATGATATGTTTGTTGGGTTTGGTGACTTATTGTGGTCTTTAAAGTTTTCTTTATTATACAGATGTTATTATACACATTGAGTCTCAACTTCTTGATGATCAGACGCATATACATTTAATATTTTAAAAAGATAACAAGCTTTCCTGTCAATAAGCTATTTTCTAATGTTAATGTACATGACATTAGTAGGTATTTTTTTCTGTAAGTATTGCATTTTCAAATTTTCTTTTAGCTAAGCCTTCCATGGGGTACTCAATTCTATTTTAACTGCATTTTCTGACACACAAAAACTTCAACATAAGGAGTATTAATTGACACAATAAGAGGGAAGTTGGTATACAAAAGAGAACCATCACAACTTGATGATTGATTTTAAAAAGTAGGCTAAATCTGTTTAAAACTGGAAAAGATCTTTGACATCGGCATATGTAGCATCATTTTGCTATCACTTCAGATAAACCACTTCCCCACAACACACAGCTGTTAAATAGTAGTGTTGGAACTGAGATCCCAGCACTTCTAGACCAAGGTCAGTGCTGTCCTCACCACATAACACAACCATTAGCACTGATTTGAGTGGGATAAAGGAAAAGATTGTAGAAGGCAGAAGAAAATAGAATGAAGATTTATATAAGATGCTTTTATTCAAATGTAAAGAGACATAATAGGAACCACTAAAATCATATGGAATAAAATTAATGACAAAATACAATTCCTACTAAATTCTTCTTAATTAATTTGTTGACAAGAAAGAAAAATGTGTCTTTCCTCTTCTTTCCTCTCTCCTTCCCTCTTTATATCAAAGAAAATGCAAAACAAAAACAGTGGTTACAGGATCAACCATACTACTCTGTTAGCAAGACTGACCACACTTCATTTGTTCCTCACATATGCACTCCTGAAAAACATAACATGTGCTTTCTTTAAACCCTAGTTCAGTAATTATATTGATTTAAATCATTCTATCTCTGTCTTCTAAGATAGTGACACAAGTGTGACATGATTTTTACAGGACTAGCTCACTATGTAATAACAGAAATCTCATTCAAATACCAACTGGCAACTCCCAATTCAGGCCCCTTACTTAAATCTACTTTGATTTTTTATTAAAAGTAAGTTGTTGTTGTTGTTGCTTTTTGTTTGGTGGTTTGTTAAAAATTATCAAAATTTTTAGTGGTTGAGATGAACGTAGTAATTTTCTTCTCAGTGTAAAGGATAATCATACTTGAGAGAAATGCTTGCATTTAAAAAATGTCAACAATAATCAGAGGGTAGATGCTATTTTCTAGAATAAACTAAACAGGAACAATACCTGTATCTTACATACCTACTAATGTTCTAGGTAGTGTACGCCCTGCTGAAAACACCAAGTGGTACAGTTTTAAATTTTATTTGAAAATGTCTTTTTCTCATATTTTTAATTCTTCAAATTATGCTCATTTCTTCATTTGCAATCCTCATGAAAACTGTGAGGCAGGGAGATTGTATATAATTATTACTATCACCTCCTGTTTCGAGAGGATAACTGAACCAGTCAGAGGTGAGAACTCAACTCCTGGGAACAGACTTCATTTTTCATTACTATCTATCTCTCTTTGATGCTTTGAGTTAGGGTATATGAGGTAAGAGAAGAAATGAAGAATAAGAAAAAAAATTTGCTCCTCATACTGCATGACTATATTAATTGTTATGAGTTGAGAGGGCACTCAATGTCTTTGGGGTAAGGGAGAAAATGCATATTTCAAAAATAATTTCCAGGACTTTTTAGGGAGTAGTGCATTAACAGTGACAGAACACAGAATTATTGTAAAGTCTTCACAAAGAAGACAAGAAATAATTAAATATACAACCATGTTATTATACTACAGCTGTGGAGGATGGTTGGTGGAGCAGCATGGAAGTATCATGGAATTCAGTATGCCTGAAGCAGCAGGGAGGCATTTCCGGGTAGGTCTCCATCTGGAGATCATGCTTTTTACAACTAAAAGCCTTAATGATCTCTATTCCTCTTTTCTCATATCACCATCACCAAAAAGTAAAGATGTGCAGGGCAAGTGGCAAGTAGTGGCCAAAGAGAAAGGAATGGTTATAGCTGACATTAAGCAAAAATAAACTGAAGAGAATGAGACCTCTGTAATTTTCAGCACAGCATTCACCTTGATCTCTCCTGCCTGCCATTTCAGTGCCACTGATAGACCTTCTTTTATCATGTAGGACATGATAGGTCCAATTTTAGGTACTGACTGAAGATTGTTCTCAAACAGGTCGCTACCTACTCTCATATTAAGTAGTGATCGCATGACCTTGGATTGCAGCTCTTTCCTGTTTATGGGGTTTATTCTTACAGCGATGACTCAGGTGGGTCTGTCATTTGTGGATATTCCTCTCCACTCTACTCTTGATTTCTTGTGCACATCCCTCATTATGGAGACATCCATAGCTCCTGGCATCTGTTCCCCTCTTTGGTGGATTGCAGAGCTGATGAACCTGATCTGACTCTTTGGTCTTTCTACTAAAGAAGTGAAACAGACAGGTTTAGCAGGTACATAAAAGTAGCAATAGTGAGAACAAAAAGTTTTAATTGGCCAAAATTTAGTCAGAACTTTGAGCAATTGCAAAACAAAACAAAACAAAACAAAACAAAAAACCAGAAAACAAAACAAAACAAAAAGCTCTGAAATTTATGTAATACTTAACTACCCAGTAGAACCTATTCATGGGGACCAGACACAGCAAGGAATAGAGCAAATGAATGAAAAACAAAGCATAAGTAGATTCTCCAGTCTAATATGGCATTTCCCTTGACCTATGAAGGTCCACAACATGAGCAGCTGAATCTCTGAATCTCTGTGTAAAAATCTCTGATAATTCTTTGAAGGTTAGGTGCCAAATTGTGTTCACCCACATCTCATTTGGCAAACAGATCTGATCACTGTTGTCCTTTTTCATCCTCCCATCACTGATGGACTCTTCTCGTCCCAATAATTCCTTTGACACTCCAAGAAATTCTGATTTTCTACCCTGAATATGCTACTGTGGGTAAAGCATTGCCTGTACCCCTGATGATTACTCCTATGAATGGTTTACCTAGAGGGCAACATCTAAGCAAAACAACAGAATAATAAACTAAAGAAAACAAAGGGAGAGTTTCTTTTAATACATTAAAGCTTGATAGTTTTGTAAGTTCTTTTTTCATGAGGATTGGTTAATATTAGATATGTATTATTTGTAATTACAATTGGCATGTTTGCTTAAGTTGACTCCTGGATAATACACATAATTTATTTCGTAGTGTAACTTTACACGTTCTCAAATATCCCATTTGTTGATATTATGCAGTTCTGAATTAACATAGTAAGAATGGTTAAAAAAAGAGATATCTGAACTGGGCAGAAATCATTATATAATTGTAATTGCGATTCTGATTTTGATCAGAGAAAAACAAGATCCCCTCTCTCAGTATGTTGCCTTAATAAGGCCTCATCTTGTCTGATTGTGCCATTCTTCCCAGTTTTAAAATACAAATAGTCAAGGTATATTCTTTATTTCAATGCTTTCCACATTGCAAGACTCATTTGTTGAACGAGTAAATTGGGTGATGGAATAGATATGTAGCTCTAACAGTGTTATGTGTGGGTGGAAGTGCACAAGTAAATGTTGGTTAGAAATTGATTTAGATGTCACATTTATAGAATTAGTTTGTAAAAAAAAAGTGTTGTATCAACTTTATATACAGTTGCATCCAATTCAATCAATTTTTAAAGTTGTTTGTATCCATAATTAAATACAGAACATTTCCATCACCTTCAGTAGGTTCCTTGTGTCCCGTTGCCCCTTTGCAGACCATTTCTCCTACCCACAACTCCAGTCAGGCATTGATCTGCATTTTTCTTTTCTCTTATCACTATAGATTAATTAGCACATTTGAGAAATTGTATATAAATAGACTCATAGAACATATATATACCTTTACCATCTTTTACTCAAAATAATGATTTAGAGTTGATTCATGCTGGGTGTGTGTCAGTAGTCTCTTTCATTTCACTGCTCAGTGGCCATAGAATGAAAATATCACATTTTGTATAACCATTCAGCTATTGATTAATATTTGGATTGTTTCCAGTTTTTTTTGTATTGTGAATAAAGATGCTATGAAAATTTGTGCAGAGGACAGTGTGAACATATGTTTTCTTTTTCATTGTGAAAATAGTTATTAGCAGAATGCTGGGTAATACCATATGTAGATGTTTAACTTTTTTATGAAACTGACAGTTTTCCAAAGTGGTTGTACCATGTTAAATTTTCACTAGTATTACGTGAGAATATCAGTTGCTCCATATCCTTACCATGATTTAATATTGTCAGTCTTTGAATTTAGCCATTCAAATGGATATAAAGTGATCTATCATTATGGCTTTTATCTGCCTTTTACTTTTTTTTTTTTTTTTTTTTTGAGAGACAACGGGTGGAGGGAAGTGAGAGTGAGTGCAACTGACATGCATGGGGTGGGGAGGGGTGGAGGGAGAGGGAGAGAGAATCTTCTGCAGGTTCCATGCCAGTGTGGAGTGCAATGTAGGGTTTGATCTTGCCACCCTGAGATAGTGACCTGAGCTGAAATCGATAACTGGATGCTTAACCCTTAATGACTTTATAAAAAAATTTTGTAAAAGTAGTTTTTAGAGATTCTTATTTTGATAAAGTAAAGTTTTCTTTTATGATTTATGTTTCATGCATCTTAGCTAAACCTGGCCATATATCACATATTTTTTTTAAAAAATTATTGAAGTATAATTAGCATACAGTGTTATACTAGTTTCAGGTATAAAACATATTGATTTGATAAATCTTCACATGACATAGCTTTTTTATGTTTTCTTCAGAGTTTTAATAATTGTGGCTTTTTATATTCAGGTCTGTAATCCATTCAGAATTATTATTTTTTTTTATGGTGAGAGGTAAAGTTCATATTTTTTTCCATACAGATATCCAATGATTTCTGAACCATTTGTTAAAAAGACTTTCCCTTTTCCACTGATTTTTTGTGGCATCTTTATTGAAAATCTTTTTAATATTTCAATCAACATATGGATCTACTTTTGGACACTCTACACTCTATTCCAGTGGTTTTCTCTTCTTTTCTTTTCTTTTCTTTTCTTTTCTTTTCTTTTTTTCTTTTCTTTTCTTTTCTTTTCTTTTCTTTTCTTTTCTTTTCTTTTCTTTTCTTTTCTTTCTTTCCTTTCCTTTCCTTTCCTTTCCTTTCTTTCTTTCTTTTCTTTTCTTTTCTATTCTTTTCTTTTCTTTTCTCTTTTCTTTTCTTTTCTTTTCTTTTTTCCTTTCTTTCTTTGTCTCAGAACCCCTATATACTCTTAGAAATTACAGAGGACCACAAACAGCTTTCCTGTTTGTTTGTTTATGTGGATTAAATCTATCAAAATTTACTGTATTAAGAAATAAAACTGATAAAACAAATGCATTTAAATAAGCAAATAATATTTATATTTAAATAAATAAATATTAAAATATATTTTAATTTATGTAAATCAACAATGAGCAACATATTTTTATAAAAATATCTAAATATTCCAAAATAAAAAATGAGAGAAAAGAAGCATTGTTTTACATTTTAAAATATCTTTAATTTCTGTTTTACTAGAAGACAGCTAGATAATTACATCAACTTATGCATTAAAGATTTAGTGAGATAATGAAATGTTACAGATCATTTGACTTCTGGAAAACACCACTGTACACTTGTGAGATCATGAGAGAGAAAAAGATGACTGACTTACTGTTAGAAAAATAATTTTAGTTCAATCTTAGATGATATTTTGAGAACTATTTCTACATTCCCTTCCTTAAAAAAAAAGACTATGTCTGTTCCTTTGCTAATACCATGGGCTGTCTTGATTAGAACAGCTTTACAGTAAACTTTAAAATCAGTTGCTGTAAATCCTCCACCTTTATTCTTTTTTTTTTTAAAGATTTTATTTATTTATTCATGATAGTCACAGAGAGAGAGAGAGAGAGAGAGAGAGAGGCAGAGACACAGACAGAGGGAGAAGAAGGCTCCATGCACCGGGAGCCCGATGTGGGATTCAATCCCGGGTCTCCAGGATCGCGCCCTGGGCCAAAGGCAGGCGCCAAACCGCTGCGCCACCCAGGGATCCCAACCACCTTTATTCTTTTTAAAAAATTGCTTTTACTATTCTAGGTCATTTCCATTTCCCCATCAATTTTATAAACAGCTTATCAATCTCCACGAAAAAGACTGCTGGAATTTTCACTGGGATTATGTTTAACTGTAGAGAAATTTATGAAGAACTGACATCATAAAAATATTTAGTCTTCTAATCCATGAAGATAGTATATCTGTATTTATTTAGATATTCCGTGATTATCCTTGGCAATATTCTGTGGTTTTGAGTGAATGTGTATTGCATATATTTTGTTAAAATTATTCCCAAATATGTTATATGATGTGATTGTAAATGATTTTTAAAAATTTCATCCTCCAATTGTTTGTTACTAGTATATACACATATAGCTGAAGTTTATAAACATTGTATACTAAGTCATTGACAAATTTATTTATTTTGAGTCTATGTTATAAATAATAACCAATTAAAGTCACTAAAAATACAGATTTATGATTATGTTTTTTCTGAGAAGTTGATCCTTTTATCATTATGCAATATTCCTCTTTAGTTTTGGTAATACTCTGTCATGTCTATTTTATCTGATAGTGACATTGCTTTTTCAGCCTGCTTATATTTATTATTTTCACGTGTATTTTTTAAAAAATCGATTTATTTTTAACCTAAACTTTTCTATAATTTAATTTTAAAGTATGTCTCTTATAGAGATAGCATATAGTTGCTTTTTTGCCCATCCTTATGATATCTGTGTATGTGCATGTTTATTGAATTGTAACTGGCATATTAATATCCTATTTGTTTCAGATATATATCATAGTGATTTGATATTTTTATACATTATAAGATGATTCCCATAAATGTAGCTACCATCTGTCACCATACAAAGTTATTTCAGTATTATTGATTATATTCTCTATGCTGTACGTTACATGTCCATGACTTATTTATTTTATAACTGGAAATTTGTACCTCTTAATCCCCTTCAACATTTTGCCTGCCCTTCCTACTGCTCCCTCATCTGAGAACCAACATTTTGTTTCCTGTAGTTATGAGCCTGTTTCTATTTTGTCTTGTTTGTTCATTTGTTTTGTTTTTTAGATTCCACATATAAGTGAAATCATATATTTGTCTTTTCTGTCTAACTTATTTCACTTAGCATAATACCCTTTAGTCCATCTATGTAGTTGCAAGGCAAGATTTCATTCTTCTTCTGGCCAAGTAAGTACAAAGACACATACATAGACACACAGATACACACATACATACCACATCTTTATCCATTCATCTATTGATGGACACTTAGTTTGCTCCCTTGTTTTGGCTATTGTAAATAATGCTGCAATGAACATAAGAGTGCATATATCTCTTGGGATTAGTGTTTTCGTTTTTGTCAGATAAATACCTGGAAGCAGAATTGGTGGATCATATCATAGTTCTATTTTAAATTTTTAAGGAACAGCCATATTGTTTTGCACAGTATCTGCAAAAATTTACATTCCCACTAACAGTGTATAAGAGTTCCCTTTCTCCACATTCTCACCAACACTTTTTTTTTGTCTTTTAAATAATAGCCAATGTGACCAGTGTGAGATGATATCAAATTGTAGTTTTAACTTGTATTTTACTGATGATTAATGATGTGAAGCATCTTTTCATGTACCTGTTAGCCATCTGTATATCTTCTGCTTCTTTTTTTTTAAATTATTTATTCATGAGAGACATACAGAGAAAGGCAGAGACATAGACAGAGGGAGAAGTAGACTTCTTGGAGGGAGCATGATGTGGGACTGGATCCCCAGACCAGAATCATGCCCTGAGCCGAAGGCAGGTGCTCAACCTCTGAACCACTCAGGTGTCCCTGTATATCTTCTTGGGAAAATTCCTATACAAGCCCTCTGCCCATTTTTAAATTGAGTTGTTTGTTTTTATTTGATATTAATTTGTATAAATTCTTCATATAGTTTGGATATTAACCCGTATCAAATTATGATTTATGAGTATTCTCCTATTTATCGCCTTTTCATTTTGTTGATGGTTTCCTTCACTGTGCAAAAACCTTTTTGTTTGATGTGATCCCATTTGTTTATTTAGCTTTTGTTGCCCTTGCCTTAGGAGGTGGCCTAAAACGATATTGCTAAGTCCAGTGTCAAAGAGCTTCCTGCCTATGTTTTCTTCCAGGAATTTTATTGTTTGGGGTTTTACATTCAGTCTTTAATCCAGTTTAAATTTATTTTTTGCATATAGTGTAAGAAAGTAGTTCAGTTTCATTCTTTTGCGTGTAGCTGTCTAGTTTCCCAAACACCACTTATTGATGAGTCTGTCTTCTCTTTATTGTATATCCTTGCCTTCTTTGTTATAGATTGACCATATAGGTGTGGATTTATTTCTGGGTTGTCTATTCTATTCTATTGATCTGTGTGTCTGGTTTTGTGTCAGTACCATACTGTTTTGATTACTATAGATTTGTAGGATAGCTTGAAATCAGGGAGCATGATGCCTCCAGCTTTGTTCTTTTTTTCTTAAAATTATGTTGGCTATTCAGGGCCTTTGTGGCTTCATGCAAAATTCAAACATACTCTGTTCTAGTTCTGTGAAAATTGCCATTAGTATTTTGGTAGGTATTGCATTGAATCTGTACATTATTTTGGGTAGTATGGGTATTTTAACCATAGTAATTCTTCCAGTTCATAAGCACAGTGTAAATAAATAAACCACTCCACTTTGTGAACTTATCTTTAGTTTCTTTTATCAATGTCTTATGGTTTTCAAAAGAACAGGTCTTTCTCTTTGGTTGAATTTTTTTCCTATTTTATTATTTTTGATGCAATTATAAGTGGGATCATCTTTTTGATTTCTCTTTCTGATAGCTTGTATTAATGTTAGGAGCACAATTTCTGCATATTAATTTTATATCCTGAAACTTGACTGAATTCATTTATTACCTCAGTGGTATGTTGATAGCATCTTTAGGGTTTTCTAGATTGTAGTATAATGTCATCTGCAAATAGTGACAGTTTTAGTTTTTCCCTACCAATTTGGATGTCTTCTTAAAATTTTTCTTGACTGATTGCTATGCCTAGGATTTTCAATATACATGAATAAAACGAATAAATAAAATAAATAAAATAAAATAAAATAAAATAAAATAAAATAAAATAAACTGGCAAGAGTGGGAATCCTTGTCTTGTTCCTGATCTTAGGAGAAAGCTTTTACTTTTTCACTGGTGAGTACAATATTACCCATGGGGTTGTCATATATGGCCTTTATTATGTTGAGTTATGCTTCTCTGTACCCCTCCTTTGTTGAGAATTTTTATCATAAATGATGTTGAATTTTCTCAAATATTTTTTCTGCATCTATTGCTGATTATCATATGATTTTTTTCCCTTTGTTTCATTCATATGGTATTTCATATCGATTGATTTGGAGATGTTGAACCATCTTCACATCCCTGGAATAAATTCCACTTGATGGTACTTTATGATCTTTTTAATATATTGTGAATTGGTGTGCTAATATTTTGTTGGGGATTTTTGCATCCATGTTCACTGGATATTGGCCTGTAAATTTTCTTTTTCTGTGGTGTCTTTGTCTGATTTTTGTTGGGGATTTTTGCATCCATGTTCACTGGATATTGGCCTGTAAATTTTCTTTTTCTGTGGTGTCTTTGTCTGATTTTTGTATCAGCCATCAGGGTAATGCTGGTTGGAAGTGTTCCTTCCTGTTCAGTTTCTTGGAATAATTTGAAAAGAATAGGTACTAACTCTTTCTTAAATGTTTGCTAAAATATACCTGTAAAGCTATCTGATCTTGGACTTCTGGTTTTTGGGAGTTTTTAAATTGCTGCTATATATATTGATTGATATATATATAAACCTCATGGTGACCACAAACCAAAATCCTACAAGAAATGCACAAAAAAAGAACAACAACAAAACAAACAAACAAAAAAACAAAAACAAAAAAAGAGAAAGGAACCCAAATATAAGAAAACCATGAAACTACAAAGAAAGAGACTAAGAGAAGAAGAAAGCAACAGGGAAGAACTACAAAAACAAATGAAAATCAAAGTGTCAATAAGTACATACCTATCAATGATTACTTTAAATGTCAACGAACTAAAAGCTTCAATTAAAAGACATAGAGTGGCTGAATGGATAAAAAGCAAGGCCCATCCATACCCTACAAAATTCACTGTAGGTCTTAAGACACACATAGACTGGAGGTGAAGAGATGGTGAAAGATACCCCACGCAAATGGGAACGAAAAGAAAGCTGAAGTAGCAGTACTCAGACAAAACAGACTTTAAAATGAAGATTGTAACAAAAGACAAAGAAGGACATAACATAATGATAAAGGAGTTAACCCAAGAAGAAGATATAACAATTATAAATATTTATGCACCCAACATAGGAATACCTTTATAAAAGCAATTAACAGATATAAAGGGAGTTGCTTTTCTGGAGCTTAACTATCCTGTACAATCCATATGCTTTCACTTTCCAAATCTTAGAATCTTTTCTTTATTTTTCTCTGATTTGTTTTTCTCCCTGAATCTGTAGTTATTATCTATAAGAATGTAGGAAGTTCAGTATCCTAAGCTTACTCCTCTATAAAGTTGCAGAGCCTTAGACCATTTAATTCTTGATGACACACATACATCTTACTCAAAGAAATAAAGGAATATTTTGAAGAGCTAAAATCCTCCACTGCCTGACATGAATATATTGCATTTCTACAATTGGACATTGAATATTTTTAGCAAGTAAATGCAGTTAATAGTCTTTTTAATCTAGTAAGATTTTTTTACAAAACAAGGATGCAACAAGAGAAAAAATGGAACACTGTGAGAATGAATAGTTTTTGCTTAACAACATATAAGTTGAATAAGCTCAAATGACTAATGAAATGAGGGATGATAGAGCCAACTCACTCTGATCTATATAGCTTTTCAAATTTTTCTATGTTGTAATGTTTTATATCTTTTCTCATATGAATAACCATTTGAATCTTAAGATGCTTATAAAACTGGGGAGGCAGTACTGTGTAAGGGATAAAAGCAGATCTTATATATTTATATTTACATCACAACTCTATCACTTCCTAGTTCTATGACTCTGGGTAAATTACCTAATTTCCTGTATAACAATTTTCTCATCTTTAAAAAGGGGGTAATAATGCTACTTGCCTATTAAGATCCTTATAAAGAAATTAAGGTGTATTTACATTTTAGAAAGTACGCATATAAAAAATCTCATTTATTATTATTTTTATCATTAGAAACATCAGGATTATAGATATGTCCTAAAAATTTCAAGTAAGCATGGGTACTTATGGAGAAGGGCACAATATAGAGAAAATGGTAATCCTCATAATAAACCTTCCATACTTAGATCTTGATGGGACAAATTTATCATTAAGTTTAGCCTTAGAGTTTCTCTTTTTTTCTGTATTACTTTGCCTACTTTGCTTTTTGTCAGTCTCTCTGCCTGGAATTGCCTCTTTTCTCTTTGCTACTAGAAAACTCCTTTGAGGTATATTCTTTTAAAAACTGCCCAGTAATCCCTTACCACAGAGCTCAAGTGACCCCTAATAGACAGAATAATGTAGGGAATGAATAAAAATTTTGGAATTAGATTTTGAGTATCAATTCTGTCACACACAAAATGTGAATACAGGTTATATAACATGTTAAACTTTATCCTCGTCGAAAAATGAAACTCTCTATTTAAAAAGAAGACAGTGAGGATTAAATAAGATGGCATTTGCTGAGTGTATAATCAGGGTCTGGAGCATATTAAGTACTCAGTAACAGTAAATTATTTTTTTCTTTTTTCATATCCTTCTGCTAAGTGGTCTACCTGAACACTGCCAAGAAGATCACATCCGTCCCTCCTCTAGTCTGTCATTTGAAGTCTTCACCATACTCCATTAATATATTTTCTTTTACCACTGTATTTACTCCTCCTTGAGGGCAGAGACTTACATATCTTATATTTATCTGAGCACTTACCATAGGATCCAGGCCACTGGAGATTGTGTAAATGTTTATTTAGAGAACGGATAAAAAAAAACATTACTAATTTGGATTTTATTTGGATATATAACTTTCAATTACTAATTAAAACCCTCAAAGTATATCAAAGGGCATTTAAATCAAATGCAATATTGTAGAGGAAAACAAATACAAGGACTTTTCTTTTGTTTTATTCAGACATTTTTTAAGGTAATGAAAATATCCCCATGACCAGAAATCCTCAGGAATAATTCCTCTTGACTGCAGTAAGTACCTACTTTTGAGGAACAGAAAGCTGATGAGCTGCAGGCTTCCCTGCTGCTAAATTCATCTAACAAGGCACTCCTGATGTGTTCTGATTTTAAGGCCAATGGGAACTCTATAGATTGGTTTGCTGCTCTCTTTTCTGAAAAAGAGAGGACTTTGAGCTGTGCATGTTTATGTTGGTAAATAAATTCTGGTGTGAAATGGGAATCTAAGAATCAAGCCTAAGGCATCATAAACAGTAATAAAATGAATTTGTAGGCATATTGCCTTTGGTGCTTCTAGGATAAGGTCTGAATAGCTAAGGTAAGGCTGAAAAATCAGCAGTTAACTGCACCTCTGGACTTTGTAGCCAGGACCTGAAATGATCTTTCCTTTGTTCTGATAGTTGAGACACATTAGGTCCTTTGAATGGATTAATCTCTTTGAATATGTTTTATGGGTAGGAATTGAAACAATGCTATCAAAAAAATGCCAGTGGTTAACCGAGGGGGTGTTTGGCGGGAGGAATGGGTTAAATAGGTAATGGGGATTGAGGAGTGCACTTGTGATGAGCACTGGGTATTTTATGGAAGTGTTGAATTACTATATTATACTCCTGAAACTAATATTATACTGCATGTTAACTCATTGCAATTTAAATAAAAACTTTTAAAAAATGCCAAAAGCAGACCAGGGCAAAACCTGCCAAATACACGACTGAAATAAATAGTCTTTTTATTTGTATATAGAAGTAGCTGAGCAAAAAGGAGGTTAGGCTTACTCCTGAGCAAACTGGACAAATACTAGCAGCTGAAAGAAACCAGCAGGATGACTCAATGCCAATTGCTACATTCTACACCAAGGAAAATGGTATGCAAATGGAAAGAATGGAAGTGATACAAAGGAAGGAAATAAAACTGAAGACTAGGACAAATATGCAAGACCACATCCGGCTGTAACATGTGAATTAATACCTCTAAATCAGATAGACACATTTCATCCTAGGATCCTGAAAACACGTAAAGATAGCATGACAGAAACATATCATTACTCTATTAGGAGTCATGAAAAGTTAGAAAGGTAAACGACCCAGTTAAGTGTTAGGAAGAGGATAAGGTGAATTGTAGAAACCACAGCTTATGAACTTTGATGATGGTGTTTGGCAGAAGTCTGTTCTTTACTATGAATCAAGTGGTTACTAATCTCTTAAGAAAAAGAAAGTGGCATTAATTACAAACCATTATAGGTACACTAAAGGCATTTCATTTGTAGATCAAAATGATTCTGTTGTCACAGGATAACTTTTCTTTAGCAAGGCACATGGAAAATTTTCTTCATTATGTTCTGATAGATGAATTATCATGTTGAAAATAAGGACAGTGAATTTGTAGCCAGCATCACAATACATTATGACCTTGAAGCATGTACTTAAGTTACTAAGTCTGAAAACTGAAGATGGCAATAAAACCAACTCTTAGAGTTGTTCAGAAAATTAAATGTGGCTGGTACTAGTAAGGGCACAATACATGAGCTTAGAAGAGTCATGTGGTAGAGACAGAAAGGCTACTATGATGGCACAGAGGAGGCAACTGATCCTGGGTGGAGGGTAAGTCAGAGTTGGCAGAGGAGTAGTACGGGGATCATACTGGAAGCTCATGTACACAGGCACAAGGGTAAGAGGGCTGATGTATTTCCTCAACTGTAAATAACAGTTACAGATTTCACTTAGAGAGGAAATAGCTGAGGAGGCAAGGGGATGGTGAAGGATGAGGACGGGCAGGGAGGAGGGTTAGTTCACAATGGGCCTTATATGTCATATTCCAGAGTTCAGAAGTTATGCTATGGGAGACAACTTGAAATAGTATGCTAACTATATGCTGTGGCAGGGGGGGCAACTTGAAATAGTGGAGGTAATTAAAATGTAACCTTGTTCAAAACACCTACCCCAATGTTCAAAGATACTTGGAGACATTTTAGTAAATATAATATTAAATGTTAAGTGGCTAGTAGATTAAAATGTAATAGCCATTTTGATTCTTCACTGAAAGCAGCATATTCTCAAAGAAGTACCTCATCAACATGCTCAGTAGATCCAGAGGTAATTATTTCACAGTTACTTAAAAAAGAAATCTTACTTTTAGTATTATCTTCAGTTTTATTTTTGTTTATGAATTTTACTTTTTCCAAATGTAAATGATAGCATCCCTGCAAGAAGTTTTGCACATGACATAGTTCTGAACTTTATGCAGCACACACTTATATGCTAGACTGAAAAGAGAATTAGACATTAGTGACTTTTAGGAAAGATCACTAATGCAAGACAAAAACCAATCTTCTTGAGGGACTTTTTACTTCAAAGGGAGGCTTTGAATCCTAGCACCTTCTTTGAATCCCGTTAAGATGGCATCAAAATTTAAAGCAGTTGGTTTCCATCTTGCAAGTGACTCTCAGTTCTTTAAACTTTGAGAATGAAAGCAAAGAAAGGAAGTGATATTAATCTCATTTTGGGGGGATTTTTGTGCATTATGATATCTTTTTAAAAATACCTGAAAAAATACACTTTTAGAAGAAATTGTTTATGACCTTGACAATGGCATGAGTAGAGTATCGCTGAAATAATAAAGCAAGAAAATGGGGGCCAGTTAAATGATTCATATGCCTATAGCCAGTATTTGTTCTTTCTCCTTTGACTTGTATAGCCTGTCTTCCTGAAACTAGAAAGTAAGGTACTGAAAGTAATGTATTTGAATTTATTTCATTCCAAAGTTTCATATCCTGAATCAGCTTTTCAGTAATGAAATTCATGTAAAAGGATATAGTGGAGTCTTGATCTCTTTCTTCAACTGGGACAAAAGATTGTAACCGCTTTCCTTGTGTTTATCATAGCATTGCTTTTTATTTTCTTTACTACTTTTTATATTTTGTGCTTTAGTCCTAAATTTTGGAGTTTTAAAATCTTTTATAAATTAAATATTAAGGTTTGGAGCTAAAAGACTTGGGTTTGATTTTTTACTCCTTCAAATTTTGACTTTCAATAAAATAATACCCTTTCTAAAGCTCTAAGTTTTCCCACTATAAAGTAGGCCCTAGATAGGATCATAGCTTTGGAGACTGAAAGATTTGGTTCACATCTCTATAGGATAAATGTATCATTTGTAAGGGTTTATGGATCATTTTGAGGGGTAAATGGCCTAATGTAATACATTTAACATGTAGCAAGTACTCAGCAAAAGGGTACAATGGTGATAGTAACAGATGCTTTTCTTACTTCTCAGGTTAATTGTGCAGATTTAAGAGATATATAAAATATATGATGGTGATATGGTAGGTACCATAAAAGTACTCAGATGCAGAAAGTACTAAATAAATATTGATGAGTGCATGAGTAGAAATGGAATATACTAAAAATTGGCATTTATAGTATATTTACCTTCTTTCTAAGAATATTTTGGGATTATAATAATTGGCAAGACATCAAAAATCTTAGTTCAACATCTGATGTTGTATGACTTGAGGCAAAAAAATTACACTTTCTAAGACTCAACTTCCTGCTCTACAAAATGATTATAATAGTACACTTCATGAAATTATTGCTTCAGATACTGTAACATTGAATTATAATTCACCACCCTTTGGAGAAAGATGCTATCAGCAGTTAAATGTGTTTGAACTGTTATTTTTAAATAGTAAACATACTATTAGAGATATTTTTAACATTTTTAAGTTTTACAAAGGTTTAGAATTCGACTAATGAGCATTTTCATTTATAATTAAAGCATTTTGAGGAGAACACAGCTAGTTTGTTGTCCATTCTGAAGTATTAGGAATTGTATGTAAATGACTTGCATTCTGAGAATTATGGAGTAAACTACAATTGTACACATATCTCATCTTCATGGTTCTGAATATAATATTTATTATAATAGTGCAGATTTGATTCCACAATTAATAGGACTAAGTTATGTTAATAACCATGTGATATTCTCAAATATACATTCACAATATTATAACCATAGAAGTGGGCTAGGGGTGGACTATGGACAACTTGTCTGAAGGTTGGTAAATCCTGAATTGCATTGCATCTCATCCTTGGCACACTTGCCTTTCACCTAACAGCTTCCGCCTGTGGTCTGGCTCACTGCTGCTCTCCAGTGGTTTATGCTGATTCTCCCCCAGATGATCATAGATTAGGCTATTCTTTCTGAGGTTTGAATCTCTATCAATAGACTCATATTACAATTGCTGCATGGAGTCCCCCCAGGTGATCCAATACTGAATATGAAAACATTTATTGTAGTTCATCAAGGATTTAGTTTGTCTCTGACTGTGCACACATCCAAAATAAAAGACAACAAATGCTTTATATCCCTCCATGTTGTCCTTTGTTCTCCCTGAAATTGGTGGAAATCAATGAATGAACCACCTAGTGAATATTTACTGAATATCTATTTTGTGCCAGACCTGTGCTAGGTATTTTTCATGGATTTTTAAAAGAAATGGTCTATTGTTTCTCTTAAGTTTGGATTATTCTTTTAGGGGCTTAGGTTGGTTGGCTATTTGAGCAGTTTTCATCAATTGGAGTTGTGCATTTGAGTATTGGCAGACAGCCTTATTGTTTCACACTCTGGATGTGTATACTGAATAGGTCAGCAATCCAGCTGTTTGTTGTCTTTGCTGGGGTTCCCTGGAAAACAGATGCCGTGGAGGAAATGCTCACTTTTTAACCCTTTAAGGGGATGGGAAGAAGGCTCATATGAAATCTCAGAGCAGCTTGGAGAAAAGCAGAGTGAGGCAAGAAAGGAAAAAAAGCAAATATAATATTCTGTATTGTCAAGATAAGACAACTTTCACAGATATCCATTGCTTGTTGCTTGGTCCTGGGACTGTGTGAGGGCAGTCTATAGGTAACTAATGTACTTTTGGGAAGTCATTGGATGGTATATGAATGGAAAAGTATTTCTTTGCCAGATTCTTCTATTCTCCTTGCATTTTCTGGTCCAAATTCAATCAGGTAACCCAGCTGATTAACAGTCTGAGCTATTGTAGCTCAAGTGCAACTGTGGAAACATTGTGAGGAGCTGTGAATATTTAACACTTCCTCACTTTGGGTGATGTTATTCAGCCCCTCCTAGCAATCACTGGGGAAGCCTGACCCCATACTTTGGGGGTACTGTACTTTACCTGAGACTGGATGTCAGACCACTAGAGGGTTTGTATAGCCATCGGCTATAGAGGGAATCATGGAAAGCCATGCCTGAGCCTAGTCCTTATCTTATAGAAGCTGTGACAGACAGCTGGCTGGGGCTCTTAAGAAAGCTAACAAGTGCCAGGAGGCAGGTGGGGCCAGGAAAGTCTGGAGAAATACATAAATTGGGTTGGATGTAATTGAGCTTTTAATGGCACCTGGTATAGAAGTAGAATTCAAATATTCAATTGACATTTATTGAGTATCTACTGTATATTAGACACTATGCAAAGTTTTCTTTCCCCACATACATTGCTTAATAAGCACGTTAAGGGGTGCCTGGGTGGCTCAGTTGGTTAAGTGTCCAACTTTTGATTTTGGCTCAGGTCAAAATCTCGGGGTTATGAGACTGAGCCTGAGCCCCACGTTGGGCCTGCCTAAGATTCTCTCTCTTCCCTCTGCTCTCCTCCCTTCTCTCTCTCTCTCTCAAAATAATAATAAGCACTCTATTCAACTTAATGAAGCCTATCAAATCCATCTAGACCTAATTATCTCTCTCCTGTTAATTGGGAATTAGATGTAGTATGAGGCCTGGCCTCTTCCTACTGACCCCATCCAGCTCTGGCAACCGGTAGCTAATGCTGGTTATACACACTTACATATTTTTACTTAATATAAAAACCTATAACAACCCTATTTCAACTCCTAAAAGTTACCTGCATATGATCTTTTTTCCCCACTTTCCTCCTTTGCCTAACCTTCTCTGATCTTAGTGGACCAGAAGTCCCATAAGTCTACATCTGATCTCTCTACCCATGTTCTGGCTCCCATCCTCCATGACCTACCTCTCCTGTTAATGATAGATCTGCAGCCATCCCATCTCCTTCCTATAGCTTCAGCTCTTCCTCTCAGCTGGATTTTCCCCTCAGGATAGGCTATAGCCCATATATCCTTAATTGTGAGACTCCACTGCTCCCTTTCTCACAATTGCTCGCTTGCTACTTCTTGCCGTCATAGCAGAGCTCACATTTATCAGGTCCTCACCTTTTGACATCTTGTATTCAGAGTAGGTTACCACTGATCTGTAACCTCATGGAGCAAGTCTTGCTATTTCTTGTAGTCTCACCCACCTTGCTAGTGATTGGTCTAGAGCTGAGCACAGTAATACTGTTTTGGCCAATGAGAATGAAAGAAAGTTTTCTCACCTCAAAAAGAAATAGAAAATATGTCCCTCTTTTTAAAATTTTGCTTCTGGTTATGGTTTGCAGGCTTAATGCTTAAAGCTACTACTACCATCTTAAGATATGAGGAGACAAGTGTGAGGACAAAATCTAAAATGATGAAGATGAAAAAACAAAGCAGCAAAGACCTGAATTAAAATTGCAATTCTGAATCTGCCCTGCCCCCCTCCAATTGATAGATGAGATAATAAATATCTTTATTTTTTCACAGTCAGCTGTTTTTCATCCTTTTTTTTTCTCTTTTATCAAATGAGATTTGTCATCTGCCCCACATGTCTTCTAAAACTGTTCTCAGTAAGGTCACAATAACCATTCAATTGACAAAACAACTGACAGTTTTTAATTCTTATCTTGCTTGACCTCTCCATTTCATCACTGACCTCCCCCTACATGAAATGGTACCCTTCTTTGGATTCAATTAAGCAGCTCCCTCCCACTTTACTTTCTATTTTTCCAGTCACTCCTCAGGCTCTTTTAAAACTTGTTTTGAAATATTTCAAACGAGTTTCAAGTGTAAAAATAACATAAGACAAACTGTGTTCTCATCAGCTAGATTTAACAAATGTTAGCATCTAGTTATCTTTATTTGTTTTGGATCTTTTTAGATTTAGTCTTCTTTTCCTTTACCTGTTCTTAAAAGTCATCTTCTCCAGAGTTCTACTTTTTCTTTTTTAAAACACATGCTTTCCTGGATCATTTTATTTATATCAATTTATTTACATGGATCTGTTCATCTGAGACTGACTTCTTGAGTTCAGAACTCATGGATCTTAAGCATCTTACTGATCTCACATAGGTACTTTAAAATCAGTATATACCTCGATGTAGTGTCATGTGTCCACAGAAGTTGAGCAACAAACATGAGCTGCATCTCAGGACAGTGATCTTGAAGTGACTATGTTCTTCATTCAAAACTCCAGAACCGTTACAGTGGTTCTCATTCTAAGAATACATACCTAAGCTCTTTCTAGCAAGGCTGTTTTCCTCAGACACTTGAAGTGGAGACGTCCGTGGTGTCTTAACCTGAAGCCTGGACCAATTAGAGCTCTTTATCTTACTTTAAGTAAGTCTCTATTCCAAGTGAGTAGCTTTATGGTCATAAAATAACCCCATCCTGTCTGTGAAAGACTGAGCATATGGAGATTTTAAACTATCAGAATTATTGTTTATCAGTCAGCTTTTTTTTTTTTTTTTAGACAGTCAACTTTTAGTGAAAAGAGTCTTCAAGCTTCTGATGGAGAAAGCAATAGTATTGTGTTGCTTCATGCATATCACAGTATTTATTGAAAGTTTACTGCGTGTTATTACTCACTTTTCTGGGAGATAGGAATATTGTGGTGATCTCTATGAAGTTGATAGTCTGTAGGGCAAGACTCATTATTAAAAACCACCCATGTTTGTTTGTTTGTTTAAAAGATTTTAAGTAATCTCTCCACCCAACATGGGGCTCAAACTCATAACCTTGAGAATAAGAGTCACATGCCCTACCAACTGAGCCAGCCAGGCATCCATCATCTAAGTAAATTTTAAAATATACCTATGATAAGGCTTTGAGTAATAGGTCCTATGAATATGTAAAATAGGTGACCTGATGAAATTTGGGAATGGTCATGGAAGAATGAGGGTGAGTTAAGAATTTGATGAATTGGAGTTAACCAGAAAAAGGTGTATGTGTGTGGAGGGAGAACGGATTGTTTTAAGGGGAAAAGCTTTGTACAAAGGCCCGTGACAAGACAGTATCTAACAGTTCTGTATTCTTTCTTTCACTTTGAATTCTCAAACCCAATATATAAGAAATTTAAGTCTTCTGAGTATTCTGGAAAAATAATATTGTGCTCAAATAAGTTTGAATATATTTACATGTCAACCTTCTTCATCCTTTTGGGGATCACAGGCATTCATATTAAAGATTGAAAAATTATGGAGTAAATAAACATGTTTAGCTTTGTTTAATCAAACATGTTCACCATCCCATGTTTATTTTACCATGAAATCCCCTTTTTCCCTTCATTAACACGTAAGCACCTGGAATAAGGCCAGTGTTCTCAAAAACAAACTCACTGGGCTATATTTTTCAGGAATCAGTGATTGCCTGGCTCTTCAATGTGGAACATCACAGGCCAATGCTGGGGCTGAATAAGTTCAGAAAACAGGAAGAACAGTTAGAGTGGCAGCTGCTCATCTTTCTTCTGCTCATCTCGGTTGATGCACAAAACTAGGAGTGTCTGATGAGAATCTTATTAAATAGTAATTTCAGCACAAACTACTCCAGATTTCCTGTCCTGGGGTATACCAGCCAAGTCTGTTCTCTCCTGATTCAGTCAGAAATCTCTAATCTGCACCAAGGATCAGCATTTTCTTTTTCTAAAAGGATCAGATAGTAAATATTTTAGGGTTCTGGACCATGGGACACTGTCACAACTACTCAACTCTGTGATTATAGTTTGAAAGCAGCCATGGACAAAGGTAAATAAATGGGCATAGCTATGTTCCAATAAAAATGTATTTACAAAAGCAGGCAGCTCACCAGCAGGCCAAAGTTTGCTAATTCCAAATCCAGACCCTTCCTTAAAGTCATTCGGGGTGAAATTTATTTACTTTTGAATGCCATTTGGCATCTCAATCACATCTTTCTTTATGGATTGCACATCATAATGTGAAGCCACTTTCATCCTAAAAAATGTCGTGAATATAGTAGGTGAAGGATTTCATAGGGGCTTGGAAGGGTAGCCAAGTCTCCCCTGAGTTTTCTCAGATAGCTCCAGATTTTCTTGTTTTGCATGTGGCTGTGAGAGATTCAGTTTTGTGGAAACAAGATTTGGTTGGATGTACAGCTTGTTCTAAAGTTAGCTTTCACATATGGTTTCAAGTACAGGTCTCAGCATGCTGACTATAAGCCACAATCACATAGTAACCCATGTTTTCCCAAATTTTCTACCTATGGGATCAAGAACCAATGTTGGTCCCTGTCTCAGTAGAGGTGACTCAAAATCAAAATTCCTACCAAAATAGATAAACCCATACATACATACATACATACACATATACATGTATAAAATAGCCTTCCTATCTGTACCTTCTCAACTCAAAAAACAACTCTTATGCAGCAATTACAAAGCATATTACCTGTAACACACATGGGGATAATAGGGAAACACTTTTAATTATCTGCTTTTTCATGGCTAATCATGGGCTAATATGATTCCAGGATTGTATGTATCCTCAGTGCCATGGCAGAGCCTTAGCTAGATTTTGACCTGAGAGCAGTGAAGTTGTTGGGTAAGGTGAGCCATGGGCTATTAGCTCATTAAACAGATGTGATCCTCTTTCTAAATTCGCTTATGTGTCATAAGTGAATTAGCATCCACTACTATACTAGTCTTAGCTGTCATCTCAACCATTGTAGAGAAGTACTCAGAGGGAATGATTGCTCTCCCTGCTTCTGACCTCCTTTGTCAGGGGTCTTTGTCTTACCTTTGTGCCACCAACAGTTCCACATTCCATCTGAGAGTCCTTTGTAGCCCTAATTCTGGAACCAGTTTCTATGTGTGTTTGTCTTTTAGGTCATTAGAAAAATAGGGTTCCAGCAATCTCATACAACTAGGACTTATTCTAAGGATAAGGCAATAGCTCTGCCTTTATTCTCAGCCATTCCAACACCTCCCTGTCTGATTCTCTCCCTTGGTCTCTTGCTCTCTTTATCTGCATTGCAACCTCAAACTTCCTATGCAAAGAGGACATGATCATCCAGGATAATCAGTTTCTAATATGGAGCGCTAATTTTCAGTAGCATTGAGGTTAGATATATCTAATAGAAGTAGTATTCTTGAAAGCACAAGTCTTAGCCTGAGGCTGCTTTCTTAAGAAAGGGGTGCCAGTTGATGGTGTAACCAGCTGATTCTTAAAAACTTTGAGAACTGACTGAAATAAATGAAACCAGAGAAGGAATGCTTAAAGAAGTGTGGGAAAAATAATAGAATTTTAAGAAAAAATTATAAATGACTCCCACAGCAGTTACCAGTGACATACTAACAATTAAATCCAATTTATTTCTTTGAACTATGCAAAATTTGACATTTTTAAAGATGTCTCCTTCCCTTGATTTTCTTCTTTCTCTTCTATCTTCCCATCCTCACTTTAGTTCCTCTTCTGTTCAGTTCATAAATGCTTGCACTTCAGTGTTGTTCTTGGCCCTTGGTTGGTCTCACATTGTCCCTGGAAATCACATCTAATTATTAGCAATGTGATTATTCTTTGCTACATCTGTATCTCTAGTCAGAATACCTCTTGAATTCTGGTTCCATGAATTTAGCCATTGGCTGGCATTGCTATCTAGATGTAGGGAACTTAAAGTCAATGTAAAAACCTAACAAAAATGGAATTTTTATCATTTCCATAAGCCAGTGGTTCTCAATAAAAGGTTATTTAGTCCCCAGGAGATATTAGGCAATGTCCAGAGACATAACCATCACTGGGGTGGGCGTAGGGGGTGTCTAATGGCACTAATCCACAGAGGTCATGGGTGGTGCTAAACATCCTATAATGCACAAGACAATCTCTCAGAACAAAGAATTCATGGTCCAAAGTGTCAGTAGTGCCAAGGTTAAGAAACCCTATTATTTCCTATTTCACAGACTCCCATTGTGTGGAGGGAGAGCATTATGATCTGCCATGTTATATAAGCTAGAAACCTACAAGTTGTAAGGCAATTGTTAGGAAGGAGGCCTAGAGGCAGGCATCTAGTGTTTGGAATGCAATCACTGCCATTTACCAACTCTGTGACTTTTGGCAAGTTACCTAACTATAGAGTTTTCCTCATCTTTAATGGGGGATAATAATAATAATCTTTCCCCCCTACAATTGTAGTGAGTATTAAATGAATTAATTCAGGCCTATGTTCAGTGCTTGGCACTTAGTAGGGCACAGTAAATGTAATTTATTTGTTTTACCAACTTTTTCTGGCCAACCCCTTCTTCCTCACTTTTTATTCATCTTCACCCTATTTCAGGTCATCTTTCTTCTTAAGTGATGCAATACTTTCACAAAGGATCAGTCTTGCCCTGCTTAAATTCACCCTCCATTTACTCACTAAACAGTGCTACTTCTAAAACAGTACTGATCATGTCATTATCCAATTTAAAATCCTTCAGAAGTTTTTCACTGTTTATAGGAGAAAGTCTGAATTCCTCAACATGGCATAAAAAGCCAAAGATAATAATTTATCTGCAGACATTATTTTGTCACTTATTCACATTCCTTCTATATTTCACACTCCAAATTTGCTGAACTGCTATTATTACCTGGATTCACCATGTTTAAATTTTATTCACAGAAAACCAGAATAAATGACAAGGATGAAATGAGGGTCATTTAATTAAAAGCTATTTATTGAGGGTTAAATTTAAAGGTAACTGTTATGATAGTTCTGTGACAGTAAAGATAAATAAAAATGATCCCTGCCTTCAAAGAATTTAAGTTGCAATTTTTTCCCACTTACTATTTAACTACCCATAGTTTTTAACTTTCTAATTTCTCTTTCCAGACTTATTTTATAGAAGTATTTATTTGTTTCTTAGAGGTTTACTGCTATAATATTATTAACATGGGAGATATGCATTAATTTTTTAAGATTGAAATTCTCTAGGCACATGGCTATAGTTCTGCAGGAGAGTTCCCCTGGAGATTGTGGATAATTATTAACATCCCATAATATGTCCACTGATAGAGAAAGGGTTGGGTACAAATTTTGAACTGTATTTTGCCACCTCACATAGGAATTACTGAGACTGTTTAGAACTACACATTCAGTTATTTTCCTAGTACATGATTTCATTTACCAGTTGCTTTTGGTCACTTCTACATTTTCTCAATTGGGCTAAAGCAAATCATCTGTCATTTTTCCTCTCACAAATCACTGTTGGACAGGTACACTGTTAATACTTGATCTAGGCACCTGGCCAAGATCCACCTGACTATTGGTGAACTTGAAAAGTAACTAGTGACCTGATGTTGATGCTATTTCATTGCATAGAGCAAATGATCAATTTTACATTTCTGAGATTAATGACTATTTTCTTGGTGTTAAGAGGCCATCAGTGAAAGTTTGCAGTTTAATCATACAGCGCTTAATATATCTAGCAATGAAGCTGTAGATTTAAATAAACTACCCTTTGAAAAACATTAGCCTCTAAAATTTAATCTACTTTAAATTTGCTATAAACTCTATGAAATGTCTCTCTGATGATGTCATATAAATTGTCAAAAGCAAGAAAAAAAGTGATATGAAAAGTGACAGTCTGTCTTTAACCAACTCCATGTAACATGAATACTATATAAAATCAGGGAGTATTGGTAATTATCCATTATGCTTCAGAATCTGAATGATTTAGGAACAGATTAATTTAACACGTTTTCCTCTCATACTTTGTATTTTAACTCCATAAACATGATTCAATATGAGTTAGTACTTAATATTAATAGAACAACCAAAATAATGGAGTATCTTGTATGCTGTCTTTATTTTACTTATGTAGCTTGCAGTCTAAATGAAGTTGACATCATTATTAAATGGGATCTGATACATAATTAAATGTGTGCCAATAATAGTAGTCTTATTAATATCTTTGGCATCACTAATTTAGTTTTTCTCTCCTTTCATTAAGTTGAAACAACCTCTTTTAGTATTTGAGAACACTTAAAGAACTGTCAAACTTTTCTTCTGCCAACCTTCAAAGGTCAAAACTAACTGTGACACCTAAAATTCAAATGTAATTAGTTCGAGATTTACAGGGATTGTATGCCAATCTTTCAGTAGCTTAGAAGTGACGTGGTAACTAACCTTTGGTGGCCCCAAGAGACATTCAGATAGATGTGAAGATAAATAGAAAAATATAACTCACCACATCCACTGCTGATCTACCTTTTAGATTTTTTTTTTCCTGACTTGGTTTTGGAATTTCTTTTGCACTTTTGATTTTAAGAAAAGCATCTCTTTCATAGCCTCCTAGCCCCAAGTTGGTATTCTTATTTAAAGCTTAGCTCACGTGGTATGTACTTGGATCATTAAACCGAAGGACTTGTACAGTCATGATTTTTAATGAAGCATGTTTGAATAATTATGCTAATTTACAAAGCACTAGAATCAAATCAAGTGATCAAAGTTTTCATGATTGCTATCATGTGTTCCTAACCCCCCTCTGCCACCCTCACAATTTGCTACATGTGGAAGCCTTTCTTAGGAATGTGTTTGGAAATGGGTATTAATCAATGCTAAGCATTAGAAAAAAATTTTATGTGGAGTGTAATGCACTATATGTTTTGCTTCTATAGTGGACTATGTGTGACCATGAAGGGGTAATATTGTTCTGCCATTCTCTTGCCTAAATACCACCTACAATCAATACTGCATTTTGCCTTGACAGAAAGCTGAATTTTTATCTGTTAAATGTGTGAGCTTGGGGCAGTGATGTGTCTGAAGTGGTTTAAATCTGAAATGTGATGTGTTGCAAAGAGAGTTGATTGACATCTTTGTTTATTGAAAAGTATTACATGAACAACAAAACACAGGCAGAGGCAGAGCTCTCCATTGCAAAATGCAGCTGTGTTATTTTTCAATCCTATGTGCTCTGCTCCTTTGAAGCTTGTCTGATGTAATAAAGCCAGAGGATATAAAACAAACAAGAATCTTCTTTGATTCAACACTCAAAAATTTAGACAAGGATGATTTTTTTTTTTTTTTTGGCTAGGGGTAAAAGCTCTCCCACAAAACTCTCCCTGCCCTGACATTCTAGAAGGATATTTACTCCTGAAAAACTATTGCATTTTAAAGTTGTGTTCTAATGTTTATGAACTCAGATATAAATTCAGAATTATTTAATAAGTAAATAAATTGGAGAGGGTTGAATATTTTTATGTATCCTCTATAAATGAGAAAAAGGACATTAATGACACTAATCTTAAAGCACTAAACATGCAGAATGAGAAATTAAGTTCCCTTTAAATTTTATGTTGGAATAATTATCCCCCTCAATGCAATTTGCCCATGTTTTATTAAAGCTTTATTATGTCAAGGTAAATAGAGGTTAATGCCGCTGTTACTTCTTCCAATGAAGTATTATCTTTAATCTTGCTTTAATAAAATAGTGGTAAATTGCACAGTAGGGGTAATCACCATGGGCTAATTTAGAGAGTTGTAAAATCCTTTACCAAGTATATACTGTAGTTAAAAATAGAAGTAGTCTTAAGAAAACACAAATTGCGGTGCAACTTGGAAGAAGTTAAGGGAATTGCTATTCATAACTTTAATTACTTACTTAATTAAATAGATGTTTATTTGAGTACCTACTATGTGTAAGACTATGCTGTCTACTATGCTACAGCTGTGCTGGGCTACTACTGTGATGGCTGTATGGAGGATATGGAAGTATATAAACATGATTTCCTTTCCAAAGGAGCTTACAGTTGACTACTTGGGCAATCCCTGAGAAGAAATAACTATACTGACTCTAAATCCTGGTATAGACATCCCTGCCATAAATATGTATATATAGAGATGTATGCATATATAGACATTCATATTAATATATTTATTATTTACTGTATATTTATATAGATACATTTATATATCTATATCTACCTACTTAACATGCAAAAATAGAAAAAAATATTTTTGTGTGTAGAAACTAATATTTGCTTTCCTCCTTCAATAGATCATCTTGTGTTCTTTGAAGACCATTGCTATAGTAGTAGTTGTAAGAACATAAAAGAATTAGAATATAAAAGAGCAGGAAGAAAGAATTATAGACTTAAAATGTTAGATTTGTTTAAGAGAGAAGAGTAAAAGGAAAGTCCAAGAATTTGAGTCTGGGATACTGGAAGAATAAAGCATTATTAATAGAAAGAGATAAGAAATTAGAGAATTAGGAATAAAGATGTTAAATTTTGTTTAGGATCCATTGAGTTGGAGCTTTTGGTATTACATCAGTATGAAGATGGCAAGCAACGGGATACTAACATTTGGAGTTCAAGAAATGGTTGCTGATTTGGTTTTTTAGATATACCAAACAGCCAAAATACCAAGTTAGTATTTATTTAAAAAAAAAACAAAAACAAAACGATACTCAGCTCTTAAAGGACATATGCTAATTAAAGTGAAATGGTTATTAAAAGTTGTTTTTAGCTTACTAAATAAAACTAATCAGATAAGATCTTTTGGAATCATGTAGTATGTGTGGTGGAGAGCTGAATGCTGTAAATGGGTCATTGTCATCAAGATGAGTGACACACTAAGTTAGTTTCAAAACATCAGCTAGGTGGGAGCCCAGTTCCATAATATCGAACCTCAATTCTGTTCTTGAGATTGTGTCAGAGTGAGCCATCAGCTAAGAAGAGTATGTAGTCTTGCCTTCTTGTGTTTTCATTAGCAATTTTCAATTAACCAAGAGATAGTAAGGGATCAGAGAGTTTACCATCTTTGACAAATCACATTTTTTGAAGGTAGAATATTAAATGGGATGGCACTTCTGCCTGAACAATATGAACAATGTAAAATGTGCCCAAAATCTGTCCTCTGGGCACATTTTACACTCACTACCTACCCTTCTACCTCTCTTAATGTCTTCACAATCATTCTTGCCTACTTAGAATTTTGTATTTTTCTTTATGTAAAACATCATAGATCTTCAAGGCTGTGTCTGACCTATTCTTCCAGTTTATTTTAAGTTATGTCTCTCTCCCAACTCTGAAATTAGTATTGCTCCAACTCTTCGGACTTTCTCTTAATCATGACAGTGGTTACTGATATGATCAGAAATTTCACAAAATGTTAAAAGCTCACTTTTTATTTTAGAGAACTCTGAAGAACCATCACTACTGTCACAAAAGTTGTTTTGACCCTGATGCTTTGGTAAAGTGATATTCTTTACCACTGAGCTGCCATGCCACTGAATAGCGAGACTGATTATAAGACCTAATGCCATGAAGGTCTAAATCATATTTGCCTCTACTCTGCCGTTTTGAAGTTGTAAGAGAAAGATCTTCTCTCTTTCAGCATAAAATTATAGCCACTTTCAGAAAGGAAAAGATTTAAGCAGTCCTTACAGGGACTTAGAAAATTCCTCTAGAATTATTCAGAGATGAACACAAAGGGTAGAGAAAATCAAATGTAAATGATGTTCCCCTTTAATTTTCCTGTGGGTTGTATTCTAAAGCAAACAACTGTACATTGGATGACTTTTGTGGATGACGAGCTGTTTCCTTCTGTCTTTCACAAGCCTCTGTGACAGTAAGGGGTATATAAAGCTCTGAGTGAAGATCTGAAGCTGTTATTAAAATGGAAATATTCAAAGCAGGCAGGAGTCTGTGAGAGTCTGTTCTGGGGACACATTAATGCATTTGAAAGGATATTAAAGCTTAACATAGAGGGGAGATAGTTCTAATGGCAAAATGTAAAGCTGCTTAACAGAATTACACCTAGAATTCTGTGTATTAGGTCTAAAACACCTCTACTCTTATATTGCTCAGAGTAAAGCTGTATGTTGGTTGTAGTGCTTTACAGTTTTATAGTTTTCTTATTTGATATTTTAATGTTCTTAAGTGCAAACATTTTGCTCTAGTTTATGCTTTTGTAGAGTCAATTGAGAGTACTTCTCATCCTCTGTGTAAGATGTGTCATGTTTTGAATTGCCATGTTTGAATCAATATGAAAAGATTAATGCTCTATAAAAAAAGATATTATCTTTTCTTACACTGACTATTGAAATGGCCCATCATGCCACAGGGTAGAGTATGTTTCTAGAAGCATAAGAGAAAAATGGAGTATTTCCTGGAAGTAGGAGAAAAGAAACAAGGAAAAGAGTTAAGTCAACATCAAGAAGGATTTCATGTTTATGTTCACATGTAGGAACCTGACCTCATTCATATGTAAAAAATGGGATCCATTCAATGAACAGTTCTTAAGCAGCAACTCAAGTAAAAAGGATGAGCTAGTGGTATGGTAATACTCTTTTTGTAGTCTAGGTAAGTGAATTGTTCTGTTGTAGTCATGACTAATTTCTCGATATTGTTGGGTATGGAGGGTAGTTTTGATTCTTTCCATCTTTCAAGATACCACCCAATACTGAAGATTCCAGAGCATGCCACAAACACAAAGTAGTAGAAAAACACTCAAACTTTTTCTCTAGTTGTACTTTAAGGTACCAGATAGTAAAATAAAATAGAAAGTAAAGCTTCTGCCTTTAAGGAGTTTAACAGTTCATCTGAGAAGATGACATATATGCTGCGTTGTAAGAATGTTTAGAATATCATGTATGAAGAGATGTAAAATATAAAATATGATACAAATGAAAATCAAAAGTTCAAAAGAGACAGTAAAGTAGGGGTCAGAGTTGGAGGGTTTACGGAATAAGGTTTTGAGGGTTTCACAGTTATTATTAGGGAAAAAATCAAGAAGAATATTATAGGTGGGAGAATGGCATCTATTGCACAACTAAATAGATATAGAATCTGCCAAGGTTGAATAGTAACAATATTTATCAGTATTATTATACTAATCATTTCAAATTAGAACAATTTTATTTCCTTGTAATTACAAAAATTCTAGTGTGATATGGGAATGTTGTACTTAACCTCACAAAATAAAGATGACTGTTTTCTCCGATTATTTCAAATATGGTTATCACACTATGCTTATCTCAAGGTGAAGCTTTGGTTCCATTTCTACTGAGAAGACTTTTTTTTAAATAAAAAAATATACCCCACATGGGGTTTGAATTCACAACCCTGAGATCAAGAGTCACATGCCTCTACCACCTGAACCAGCCAGGTGCCCCACTTTGGTTGTATTTCTAAAGAAAATGTCATTCTCACGTTATATAAGAGTTTCTACATGCTAGATGATTAAGTCAAGAATCTAGAAACCAAGTATTCCTGCTTTGTGGGATACTCTTAGGTTAGAAAGATTTTATCTGAGAAATAAATAAGATGCAAATTCAAAAGCAAGGTACCCTATTGCCTGAGCACATAGATTATGATTTAACATGATTATTGCATAAAATTATAGTGTACTTTGGAAAAGTGATTGCAAGGCACAGATATACAGGCTATGCTTACCTAAAGAAAATCTACGGGAAAGCAGGGTTTGCATTCAATTCACATTTTTCAATATACTTCAAATTATAGTCCAAAGTAGTGTTAAAATATTTATAGTATTGAGATATTATGAGAAATATATGTATTTCGTTATTTAGATTACCAATATATATTTTTCATATATATTTGGCCTTTGTCCATGCTTCCTGAATCAAAGCTCCCTTGGAATTTCTTTTTTTTAATTTTTTAAATTTTTAACTTTTTTATTTTTTTCCCTTGGAATTTCTTAATTGTTGAGAGTGATAAAGATGTATTTTCTTATATTAATGAGGTGATTTTTGGAAAATACCTATGGTTGGGGGCTGGTTGCCTCTGTGGAGTCAATTGTGTGATTAGAGGTTTAGAAGTTTCAGTCCCACTCCATTCCTGACCTCCAGGAGGGGAGAGAGGTGGGGGATTGAATTCAATCATCAACAGTTAATGATTTAAACAATCATGCTCATGTAATACAATTTTTTAAAAAAGATTTTATTTATTTATTCATTAGAGACAGAGAGAGAGAGAGGCAGGGACACAGGCAGAGGGAGAAGCAGACTCCATGCACGGAGCTCAACGTGGGACTCAGTCCCAGGTCTCCAGGACCATGCTCTGGGCTGAAGGTGGCGCTAAACCACTGAGCCACCGGGGCTGCCCTGTAATAAAGTTTTTATAGAAATCCAAAAGGACTGGGTTTGGAGCACTTCCAGTTGGTGAACACATGGAGATTTGGAAGAGTAGCGTGCTTAGAGGGGCATGCTTTTCCTATACCTTGACCTATGCATCTCTTCCATCTGATGATTTCTGAGTTGTATCCTTTTATAATAAACTGGTAATCTGGGGAGTAGATAGGTTATTTGAGTTCTAAGAGCCACTCAAGCCAATTAATGGAACCAAAGCAAGATGCTATAGAAACATCTGATTTATAGTCGATCAGAAGTACAGGTAACAACTTTGACTTGTGACTGGTATCTGAAGTCCAGGGAGTTGGTCACAGGAACCTCTAATTTGTTGCTGGTAGGTCAGAAGCACAAGTAATAAGCTGGGTTTGTAATTGGTATCTGAAGTGTATGTGTGGGGTGGCAGTCTTGTAGGACTGAACCCTTAATCTATGGAATTTCAACCTATCTTCTGGTAGAGAGTATTGGAATTGAATTGTTATGGGGAAGCCACTCACCCTCCACACACACACTTTGGAATTGGGTCTAGGAATTAAGTTAAACATCTACAGCCAACTTTGTCGCATGTTCATTCACTAAGTCCTAAAGGAAGAAATTTGTCTCTTAGGGTTAACCCAAAAAAAGAATAATTAAGGATGTTTCATTTTGAACACAAGAATGAAAATAATTGAGAATTATATTGCTGATTTCATTTTGTCTCCTCCTAGCACTTTATCCATTGTTGATCTAGTTATGTCCTTCTAATTAGATGTCTTTGCTAACTTTATTTTATAAATATAGTTAAATATTTGTGCTTACAGTCCCATAGAACTAATACAAATACTTCTGTTTTAATTTGTACAAATTGAGTTATAACTCCCACCTCAGTTTTGTTAACTGCAAAATAGAAATAGCAGTGACTATGTCTCATGGTTGTTATAAGCATTAAATGGGATGATGTATATAAAGTGGTTAATGTAGAGCATCAGTTATGATTATTTTTTTTTTTTTTTTTTTTTTTTTTTTTTTTTTTTTTTTAAATTTTTTTTATTTATTTATGATAGTCACAGAGAGAGAGAGAGAGAGGCAGAGACACAGGCAGAGAGAGAAGCAGGCTCCATGCACCGGGAGCCCGACGTGGGATTCGATCCCGGGTCTCCAGGATCGCGCCCTGGGCCAAAGGCAGGCGCCAAACCACTGCGCCACCCAGGGATCCCTATGATTATTTTATAAAACATATTTTTACATATCATGATATTCCTGCTTTGTTAAAAAAGAAAAAAATTCCAAAATAAAGGTGGAATAAATAGAGAAATAGTGAAGCAAATAGAAAAAATAATAAAACATGTAAATGGAGTAACCTGTCTAGTTAAAAAACAAAGATTTTTTCAAACTGTTAAAAAGAATCTAGCTGTATACTGTTTACAAAGGCACATCAGAACTTTATAGAGAAATATAAAATTCAAAGGAGGACAAATTATATACCAGATAAAGTCTAATCATATGAAAGCTGGATAATTACATTAATTTCAAACAAAATAGAAAGGCAAGAAGCATCACACAGATAAAGAAGATTGTTTCATAATAATAAGTTTCAAATCTCAGGAAAAATCAGGAGATTTTTCTCAGGAAAATCTCTTGTAATTGTTTTGAACTTAATAGTGTAACCTCAAAGTGTTTGAAGAAATATTGACAAAACTACCAAGTCAAATCTACAAGTCTATTTTATTATTTAAAATTTAGGTAATTGAGTTAGTAATTAACAACAGAAACTGTAAGAAACAGAAACTATAACTCATAATAGGTATCGAATATTTAAAACTGAATCATTTAAAAAATACTATATATCAAAACTTTTGGAATTTAGCTAAAATGATGAGAAGTTATAGGAAAAAAGAAACAGGAAAAGATTGGAGAACGGAACTGAAATAAGAACAGAAATAAATGTTATAGAAGATAAATATTAGGATTAAAAAACACCTAAAAACCTACTAAAATAGACAAAACTCTGGAAAAAATTAAAAAGGAACAAAGTGCTTTTGAAAGTAAATTAAAGAATAAAAATGGGGTATAACTACAATATAGGAGCGATTAAACACAGAATAAGATACTGGTGAATAATTTTATATCAATAAGTTATTAAAATGCATTGATAAAAATTATTTAATGAAAAATCAGTAGCAAGAAAGGAAAATTACAGGCTGATTATTCATGAAAATAGATGCAAAATTCCTAAGCAAACCAAAACCAGTAATGTATAAAAACTATACATAATGGTCATGTTGGATTTGTTGGATTTGAAATAAAACATTGTTAAACATTAGAAAACTCATTAGTATAATTATAACTTTAACAGCTTAAAGGGGATAAATGGTAGAATCATATCTCAAATACAAAAAAAAAAGCCTTTTTTAAAAAGATTTTTTATTTACTTGAGAGAGAGAGAGAGAGAGAGAGAGAGAGATTGAGAGTACAGAGGGAGAGGGAGAAACAGACCCTGCTAAAGCAGGGAGCCAGATTTGGCTCCAGGGTCTTGGAATAATGACCTGAGCTAAAGTCAGACACTTAACCGACTGGGCCACCCAGGATCCCACAAAAAAGCATTTGATAAAATTTAATATGATAGAAATTCTTAGTAAACTAGGAACAAAACGGATTTCCAGAAATTAACACAGGATATCTACAAAACCTCAAAGCAAATATGTTAAATGAGAAAATGTTGAAAGCACCACCTTTAAGATCAAGAAGACACAAGAAGCTTTGCTATGCAAAGCCACTTGCCCACTTTTCTGTCATGGGAGTGTGGGTTCCCTTAGGTGTGTCAAAATGGAGGGAAATATTAAAAATCATTGCAGGAGTCAGAGGCTACTAGCTATTTATTCTAGCATCTAATGGAGGTGTGAAGAGCTGAACTCAAGTAACTTTGCATGATAGGATTATGATGGTAATGCTGATTATAGCCATGGTGATGATGATGATGATATAGCAGAATTCCAAGTTATTAGAGTATATTAATTCATTTTTTCTAATATTTATGTACTTACTATATACTAAGAAGGAAAAATTATTTTTTCAATAATCAGAGTACTGTAGATCTACTTAATCAGTAAATTCTTTTGCTATATAATACTCTCTTTTTATTATGGTGTATTTGACTTTTATCTAAAAAAAGTATTTTCTGGGATGCCTGGGTGGCTCAGTGGTTGTGCATCTGCCTTTGACTCAGGGCGTGATCCTGGAATCCAGGGATCGAGTCCCACATTGGGCTCCCTGCATGGAGCCTGCTTCTCTCTCTGACTGTGTCTCTGCCTCTGTGTGTGTGTGTGTGTCTCTCGTGAATAAATAAAATCTTTTTTAAAAAAGTATTTTCTTCTGTTTACCAAAATAATACATGGGGATGCTTTTTGTTTAGGCTATTTATAAAAAGCAGCAGGTAAACTTATAAATGTCTTCCATAACATTACACACTTTTCAATATAGATTGGAGACCAGCTGTTTTTTAATTCTACAGGGGATAAAATGGAATGAGTTGGTTAAACTGTATTATACCAGACTGATGTAAATTTTAAGGAAAATTTTGCTTTTAAATATTTACACTAAATGCTATGCAAGGACAATGGTGTTTGCTTTTCTGTAAATCTTTTTTTTCAAAGATTTTATGTATGTATGTATGTATGTATGTATTTATTTATTTATTTATTTATAAGAGTCTGCATGTGCCATGCACACATGAGTGAGTTGGGGAAGGTGTAGTGGGGAGGGAAAATGATAAGCAGTCTCTGTGCCTCTCTCTGTGCTGATGTGGAGTGGAGGGGAGCTTGACCCACTGCCCCAAGCTATTGACCCCAAAATCATGACCTGAGCTGAAACCAAGTTATTATTCTTAACCCATTGACCAGGTGCCCCTGCTTTTTTGTATATCTTAACATGGCTTTGATTACCCTTACCTGGAAAGAGTAATATCAATATCACCCTTTGTCAAATGAAAGAGTCCTACAAAAGTTTCAATTGTTTCATTCACTTTTATTTTCCTAGTTCATATGCGTGCATTTTATTTTGCTCCATTGTATTGCATTTGCTCCTTTGTGAAAGACCAGTTCACTATATTTAATGGGAGTATATTTATGGTCTCTCCATTCTTTTCTAGTAAATAATTTGTCTGTTCTTTCACTAATACCATACTGTCTTCATTCCTGGAGCTTTATAGTAAATCTTGAAGTCAACTAGTATCAGGATTCCAACTTTGCTCTTCTCTTTCAATATTGTGTTTTCTATTCCAGGTCTGTGGTTTTTCATTTAACTTCAGGATCAGTTTGTCAATATCCACAATATAACTTGCTGGGATTTTAATTGAGACTACATTGAATCCATAGATGAAATTGGGAAAAACTGATATTTTGACAATATTGAGTCTATCAGTTAACAAAAAAATATATTTTTTAAATCAGAGAAACTTTGTGATTTTTTTTATCAGAGTTTATAGTTTTCCTTATATAGATCTTATACACATTTTTTTGGATTTATACCTAACTATTTCATTTTGAGGAATGCTAGTGTACATAGCATTGTGTTTTTAATTTCAAATTCTACTTGTTGGTAAATAAGAAAGCAATTGATTTTTGTCTATTAAGTTGTATCATGCAATCTTTTATTACTCCCAGTATTTTTGTTGATTCTTTTAGATTTTCTACATAGACAATCATATCATTTGTAAAAAGACAGTTTATTTTTTTCCTTTTCAGTATATATACTTTTCTTTTCTTTTCTTTTCTTTTTTCTTTTCTTTTCTTTTTTTCTTTCCTTTCTTTCTTTCTTTCTTTCTTTCTTTCTTTCTTTCTTTCTTTCTTTCTTTTTCTTTCTTTTTTTTTTTTTTTTGTCTTATTGCATTAGTTAGGACTTCCAGAAGAATGTTGAAAAGGTCTGGTGAGCTGGGACATCATTCTTGGTCTTATGAGAAATATCCTCATTTCTCAGCATTAAGTATGGTGTTAGCAGTAGTTTTTTTTGTAGATGTTCTTCATTATAGTCGAGGAATTTCCCCTTTATTTCTAGTTTGCTAAGATATGTGAATTTCTAATAGAGAGTACTTGGAATCTTATAAGTTTGATGGATGGGCTTCAGATATTCTATGAGCCCTCTAGAACATTATGCATCAATCTATTTTCCCATGAAGAGCTTACTAAGAAAAATTAATAACCTCATTTTTGCTATTTATTATTTATTTATTTATTTATTTATTCATTCATTCATTCATTCATTCATTCATACTGCTAACTAACCTTATTTCTAACTTAATACCTGCTTAAACCTAGCACCTTCTTACAAACACCCTCTTACAAATTGTAGACAGTTGCTCTTGGACTGATTCTAAGCAAACTCTACTTGTGCAGATAAGAAGTGGTGATGGGAGGGGCTTGACACCATTTTCTTGTGTCTATTTGTTTCTTCCAGACTGCCTTGGCTTTGCTCATGTCAATTCAAATACCTTTTTGTTAGGGGAGAGATATCAGAAACAAATATTATTCCCTCAAAAAATCCATATTTCTTCTAGTTAGTAATTAGTAATTAATCTAATTTCAGTATCCCTTAACTCGGCTGTCAATTTGGACTTAGGTGATTACTAAGTGGTTCTTTTTATTTATTATTTTTTTTAAGTATACAAGGTGACTGCCAGGAGCACACTATATAGAGTGGCATATTTTAGGGATTAAATTGATATGATTGTTTCTGTTTATAATGTATTTGGACACTTTTTTATTCTAATATCTTATTTATTTCACAAAATCTATTTTAATAGCTTGCTCATATTATTTTAAAGATTTTATTTATTTATTTACTGGAAAGAAAGAGTGAATGAGCATTGGGGAGGCACAGAAGAAGAAGAAGCAGATTCCCTGCTGAGCAGGGAGCCCAACACTGGGCTAGACCCCAGGACCCAGGGACCATGACCTGAGCTGAAGGCAGACGCTTAACAGACTGAGCCGCCCGGGCACCCCTCTTGCTCATATTTTAACAATGATTTACCCCTTTAATTCTTTAATGCAAAATGACTTAAAATTCTTACCCAATATCTATATCAAATCCGTTTCCCCAAATATCACTTAGTTCTAATTGTTCAGCTTCACTCTCACTTTTGACAATTCTCTTGTGAGAATCTATTCAAAATTTTAAAGAGGTTCTAAATGATTGGTATTGGTAACCAAAAATTATAATTACCAAAAATTTTCTAACTCACCCTTCTAATTCTTGTCCTGGCTTCCCTACCTATCTCTCTCTTAAGGTGGTAATTTCTCGAAGTGATGCAGAGCTTCCATTTGGGTTCACTGTATAAGTCACCAGGTCAGGAAGGATATTTCTTATCAATTTGAGCTATGGTTGTTGCATAACTGCAGAGTCCACATGGTTTCTCTGCCTCTAGTCTTTCCATCTTTAAGTCTTTTCTGCAATGCTGTAAGAATAATGTAGCTAAGACCTAAAAGTATCTTTTTGACATTTTTTACTAACTTTTTCTTAGGTGATAGAAGTTGAGATCCTTTGTTCCCTATTCCTAAACTTCTCTAGTGTCAACTTTTCCTACTATGTGTGTCCACTTGTCTCTAGGCATGTAGAAGTGATTGTACTCCCTCACTCTACACTCAGCATGCCATTGTAAATGTTGTTCTTTCTGCCCAGAAACTCTCTCCTTGATACTCTCCCTCTCCAACTTTTTTGCCTACCTGGTACATGCTGTCAATGCTCAGATTAAAAAGAATCTCCTCCAAGAAGTCAGTATTATTAAAAGAGCTTTGACTTCATCGAGTCTCAAAGGGTTTGGAGGAAGCTTAGGACTTTCTCGATCATATTTTAAGAAATATTTCTTTCATATATTACCACTTGATACTCTCCTAACCATTGCAAGCTTTTTTTTTTAATGTTTCCATAGCCTTATGAGCATAATCTGCTAGGAACAATAGAAAACTATGTCCTAAAGTAAAACCTATGGCATTGGTAGGCTTACTATATAAGTATGGCTCCCAGGTCAAATAGGTTGGAGAAAACAAACAAAGTTTAATAACTTTCTGCATTACAGGACTTCTCAGGACCTTTATTATGACAATTTGCATTAAGGATGTTCAAGTATGACATGACACATTCAGTGCATTTGCAATTTGTTTTACTTGACTGGATTTTTGCAGAACCTCTTAGGGAATAATGATATAAAAGATAAAGAATAGACAATCTGAAATTTATATAAAATTGCCTCTTTATTTTTTAAATATGGACCCTCTCATTGATTATTTGCCTACTTTATTTACTATCACAATCCAGATCATATACACTTTTGTTTATTAATCAGAAGAGTTCACTTGCATTTTGTGCATTAGTTAATCAGATTCCTGTTCTGAAATCTCTCCAGCCTTCATTTTAGGACCTTTTCTAATCCAATTATTTAAGTCTCCAATGATTTCACTACTCCATACACCCACAAACACTACTGAAATGCTAGAACCTTGTGATTAAAGGCTGCAGTTGTTCTCATTCATCATGCTTCAGTTTGCTTTTAATAACACAGTCACTTGGAGATGGAGAAGCATTTAGGAGAAATGGGTAGTATGCAAACATATAACAGGGGAGACTTTTCTCTTCCCCTCCATTACCCTCTACCTTGTAGTTATTTATTCAGATAGATAGGTTCTGGATATTAAATGAGAAGTAGAAGAAATATCACCCTCTGTCTTCTCGGTAGTCTTCATCTTCAATACTTAGAAAAAAAAATTTAGTCAAGAGGGAAATGATCAAATGAATTTGAGTGAAGCCCAAGGCAGAACTTTGGCAAACACCACCAAATATATGTACCCTAATGTTTTTCAGGATTTCAAATTTCTTCTGATTAAAATCCATTTAAGAGCCACTGGGTTTTATAAAACTAAGTAGGTTCTTTGCTCCTATATGTTATCGATTTTTGAAAGGAGGGTAGAATGTACAAAATGCCCAAATATGACTAATTATTTAACATGTAACATGAGAATATCTCAAGCTGCAATGTTGCAGACTACATTTTGGAAACAGTTGTTTAGACTAATGTGAGTATTTTACCTATTGGTAAAGCATGGGGAAATTATGTGGACTTTTTTGATGTTTGTTTTTAGTATGCTGTACTATTAGAAATCAATTTTTAATTATTTTATAATGGGTAGAGAGATGTCAGGAAAATATTGCTTTGAGTTACTAATATTTGAGTATGTTACAGAAATAAGAAAGGAAGAAATACTCTAGGTTTTCAAGTCAAGTAACTATAACAACACTTAAAATACTCTATTTATACTTGACACTAAAATCAGATTGATGAATAAGCACTTACTATTTGAAACCCAACTAAAGTGTGGCCAGCGATATGCACAGGCAGATTTCAAGTTGGTGGAGTATTGGTCCTCTTTCACAGTGTCCACAAACAGGGCCTGAATCCAGCTGACTAGAGCCTGAGAACATGCTAGGGTGCTTCATATTCAATACACAGCCCTATAAAGTGAAGAAAAATGAGCCTTGTCCAAAACTCTTACCTCAGCACCCACTGGCAAAAATAAAATGTAAGCTGGGGACCAGGTCTCTTTGAAGCTGATTTTTTAAAAACTCTCTAACAGGCCTCTGGTGGTTACAGATATTGATCGTCAGAAAGTAATCTGTTCAGGTTTGGGGGCATGCCAGTACAAATTGTGGAATGCATTCCTTCCTCTCCAAGGACATGTTGAGCTTTTTATATTGTCTATACTGGTTCACTTGTCAGCTGTCTACTCTATTTGACATGAATTATTTTCTACCTTTTGTGGATGTATAATTAAATATATTTTTAAAATAGGAAATTTTATTAATATAGAATCTTTAGCTTGAGTCAAAACATTTTTTTCATCTTTTTTAACCCTCATTTTTCTTCCATAATCATTATTTGATTCCCTCTGGCTGCCTGCTACTTATTTGTAGTAGTACCATTCATCCATTGAGACCTTTCCATCTGTCACACAGCTTTGCTTTCTTTCCCCAGAAGCTTTATTCTCCTACTGTGCCATATTTACTTTTTTTTTTTTTTTTTTTTTTTTTGGTCTACTAGTTGGATTGAGCATTCTTTTGTGCAGGTGTTTTCATCTTTTATTTTTTGGTAATTAAAAAAATTTATACCAGACAAATGATGCTGAACTGTATAAAAGTGACGTTCAGAAAGGACATTTGCTAACATTTAAAGACTGATATAATTTTTAAAGATTTTATGTCTTTGTTCTAATAGGTGGAGATAGGATGGGGGTATATATAATGCAGTTCTGAATGTTAAGTGAAGTAATAGGAATTGTTTCAATCACTATTTGCATGTGAGTGAACAGTGACACTGATATTTTACTCTCTATGTGTCTATATGTTTACTGAGTATAATTACTCAATAAATTACTGATTAAAGGTTCATTTTATGTGAACTTCAATGCTTAGAAATACTTACACATAAAGACTAACATTTCTGAATACACTTCACCTTAGAGATCAAGTTCTATTAAAAGGTAGGTATCTTCACATGAGACAGCAGATTCTAGAGATATGAAGGTAAATGCAAGCATTAATAAGAGCTTAAATTATGAATAGTTTTCATTTTGCTTACATTAGTGGAGGCGTTTCATTAATTCTATATGATTATGGTTTATGCCCATCCAACTCAAAAATAATTTAGTCCAGTTTCTAAGATTTGCAGATGACCAAGTCCATCTGTCTTAGACTACCACTTTTACATGTTGAATTCATTTTCTAAGGGAATATATGCTAAGCAAAAGGGACATCTTCTGCTGTCAAGGGGGTCACAGTCTGTTTGAGGAAGAAAGAATACTGACTTTTCACTTAAAACATCCATCATTGAACAGGACATTGAGAGTATGTTTGCTGTGTGATGATATATTATGTTCCAATCACACCTAGTTAGGGTCAGGAAAGAAAAAAATCATAAACTATTTTAAAGCAATGTTTTAAAAATTGGGGATATATTAGGGGATAGAATTATGGATAATATTAGCAATCGGGAAAGTAGTAGGTAGAAAGGTAGATTAAGTAGCTCAGAATAGAAGTATGTAGTAGTTATTTTTTTGAGGGCAATAAGAGATGTAACTGAAAGCCTTAATAATTATTTACACCTCTCAGTCCCTGAACAACCAAAGATGTCAGAGTCCTTGCCTGTAAGAAACTCATAATCTAGCAATGGAAAAAAGACAAATATGTAAATCATTGTCTTATAGCCCAAAAGTCTGTAAGATATGCTGAATTGTTTTCTTGAATGGATAAAGTATCTGGTTATCAGAGCAATTTTTCACTGAGAACAATATAAAAACTGGATGGAACACAAAAAGTAGCCCATTGAAAGAAACCAAAGTAGGCAGGTTTTGAAGGGCGAAGACCTGAGGAAAAAGGAAAACATACTAAGCTGAAATTGAGATTCTCTGTTGCTGTTCCTCTTGAGAGATTTGCAGATTCCTAAACTTCAAGGGATAGGAATCCAAGAAGTCAAGAGGAATAAGCAGAGTTTTTGGTAAATTGACAGATAAATATAGAGGTTAAATCCTGCCAAGGAGAAGAGACCCTGAAAAACAAACAAACAAACAAACAAAAACAAACAAACAAAACCTAGGTTTTTTGCTGAGAACTTAGAAGGGCTATGTTCTAGGTAAAGTTAAGTCAGAAATAGACCAGACCTCACAAATTTTGGCACCCAGTTTTGACCATCTTGGTTTCTAATAAAAACAAGATGATCAGTCCTACTCACATTTCCTGCTTGGAAAAAATATTATAACATCACTGGAGTCCCTAAATCTTTATATTCTATGTCTAGAATTCAGTTGGAAAAAATTCCATACATTAGAAGATAGGGTAAAAATGAACAAAATCCCAGAAAGAAACAAAGAAATGAAAGAGACCCACAGATAATGAAATACTGAAACGTAAGGTGTATAATTTGAAAATATCTGTGATTAACACTTTTTAAAAAAGATTCTATTTGTTTATTCATGAGAGACACAGAGAGAAAGGCAGGGACATAGGTAGAGGGAGAAGCAGGCTCTCTGCCCAATGCAGGACTTGATCCCAGAATCCTGGGATCACGATCTGAGCCAAAGGCAGATATTCAACCACTGAACCACCAAAGTGCCCATGTGATTAACACTTTTAAGAAAATAAAAATTCTCTGGAGTACTTGACACAAAATGGAATTAACAAATAAGAATTACATGGATATTCTATAACTATAAAATTAAATCACTGAAGTTAAGAAGTCAGTAGATGGTTTTACAGGGGCACCTGGGTGGCTGGGTAGTTGGTTAAGCATCTGACTCTTAATTTTGGCTCAGATAATGATCTAAGAGTCATGAGATTAAGCAGCGTTGGTTTCTGCACTCAGCGAGCAGTCTGCTTCTCTCTGTCTCTCTTTCAAATAAAGAAATAAATCTTAAATATAATAGGATATAGACATAGCTGATAAGACTAATGGAGTGGGAGTTAAATCAGTGCTCTCTCTCTCTCTATATATATATAGATTTATCAGTAAAAATATATATTTATATAAATATATAAATATTAAATTATTAAATTTAATAATATAATTATATAAATTATAAATATTAAATATTAAAAAAATATATATATTGACTGTAGGATTTCAGTTTCAGCCATGATAGAATGATAGAATTTCAATTCATCATCCTGCATTAAATACCTAGAAAACAGGAAAAAATTAGATGAAACAATTATTTTCAGCTATTTGAAAATAGGTACAGAACTGTTGGCCATTGGGAGGATGAAAATAAATGAGCTATGCCCAGCAATCACTCTAGCTTTCTAAATGAAAGTAATTCTGGTACATAAAAAAGGGAGGGAAAACAAAAAAAAAATTATGATGTATCTCTGAATGAGACAGAGATTAGAAGATGGGAAAATCAAGGCTTCTAAAATTTGCAAGGCAGAGTATTAGACATTTTGGAGCTAAGTAATAACTTCAGACATTGGCGTGGTCCAATAGAAATCTGTGTATGCATAAGATAAAGTACATAAATCTGGCTAAAAATGAATCCCAAGGAAAAGAAATTTACTGGAGTACTTTAAGCCAAAAAATTTCCAGTTCATACAATTCAATGGACTATTTAATTTCCCACCAGCTGGCTCAGAGTGACATTATCAAAATCATGATAGATCTAGATCCACTCTAAAATATAATAAATAAGGCTTCCAAATGATCAAATTAGGCCACAAGTGAGTGAACTGTTTTGTAGAACACCATCCAAAATACAAAAAGGGAATAAAACAAAATCCAGTATTTGACAATATAAAGCTTATGATATATGATATCTAATAAAATTTTGCTAGGCAGAGAAGAATGACTAGAAAGAAGAATGACTAGAAACAGAAAACAATAAAAATCTAAAATAACTAGAAGAATGACTAGAAAGAAGAAGAATGACTAGAAACAGAAAACAATAAAAATCTAAAAAAACAGAAATCAATAAAAAACAATAAAAATCTAAAACAATAAAAATCTAACATTTTCAAGAGATGGGACTAACAAGAGATTAGGCATTGCAGAAAAAAAAAAAAAGTTCATCGATTTGGTGACATAGCAATGGAAAATAGCCAAAATAAACAGGAGGAGAAGGCAAAACAAAACGAATGGGGACTCAGTACTTATGAGACATTATTGAGTAGTGTAACATATATGCAATTGGATTTCTAGACATAAGAGATTGAAAAATGTTTGAAAAAGTAATCACTGAAGATATTTCAAATTTGATTTGAAAATATATAAACCCTCATATTCAAACCGAAGCAGGATAAACTTAATAAGAAGCACATCATAAACATCACAATAAAATTGCTGAAAACAAGTGATAAAGCATCCAGAGAAAAAAACACAGAAGAATAATGATAAGAATTATTGTATACTTTCATCAGAAATTATAGAAACCAAAAGACAATAGAATATTACCTGTTAAATGTAAAGAAAAAAGCCTTTCAACTTGTAATACCCATAAGTTTTATATCTAGTGAAAGCATCTTTCAAAAGTGAACATTTTTTTCAGACAAATGAAACCAGAAAGAATTCATCACCAGCAAACCTGCAGTGTGAGACATGTAAAAGGAAGTTCAGGCAGCCCTGAAATGATAAATAGATGGAAACTTTAACCTACACAAAATAATGAAGAGCACTTAGGAACAATAAATACATAAATAATGAAAAAGTTTTCTCATTTAAAATCTTCAAAAAGATAATTGAATTTCAAAATAAAAAATAATGACAATATATTGTGGGGTTTATAACATATGTAAATAAAGTATGACAATGATAAACAAATGAAAGAAAAGTAGAAATGGAAGTATACTCTGGTGAGATTCTTCAGTTACTCAAGAAGCTGTTTAATATTACTAAAAGGAATTCTCTGAAGAATGCATATTTTCAACCATAAAACAACCACTTAAATAAAGGCAGTATAGCAGAAAACAAACTAGTAGTATAGATAGAATGAAATCATAAAAAATCAAACAAAGGAAACAAAGGAATGAAGACAATAAAAATATATGAAACAAATAAAAAGTAAAAAGGGAGATGTTAGCTTAAGCCCATCCATATTGATTATTATATTAAGTGTATATGGCTAAACAATTAAAAGAGAGGATATTCAGACTAGATGAAAAACCAAATCCCATTCATAATTTTTATATAAGAAAACTATAAAGTTGTAGGAGTGCTTTGTTAAATCAAAAAGTAAATAAAGGGGATCCCTGGGTGGCGCAGCGGTTTGGCGCCTGCCTTTGGCCCAGGGCGCGATCCTGGAGACCCGGGATCGAATCTCACATCGGGCTCCCGGTGCGTGGAGCCTGCTTCTCCCTCTGCCTGTGTCTCTGCCCCTCTCTCTCTCTCTCTGTGACTATCATAAATAATTAAAAAAAAAAAGTAAATAAAGTAATTATCAATAAAATAAAATAACAACTATAAAGGGTTAAGTCATTAGGCTATAACAGCACTAGGTGTGTATGCACCCAACAAGGAATTTAAAATACATGAAGCAAAAGTATGACATAATTAAAAGGAGAAATATATGTCCATGATTAATTGATAGAATAATAATTAATAGAACAATTAGAAAATTTAAGAGTTTATGGAAAACTTGAAAAAAATAACAATTATTTGATCTAACTGATATTTAGTGAACAATCCACCCAACAATAGTAGAATACACTCTCTATAACATCTATCCCATAGAATAAGCCTCATTTGCAAATATCTTCTCCCATTCTGTAGGTTGTCTTTGAGTTTTGTTGACTGTATCCTTTGCTGTGCAAAAGCTTCTTATCTTGATGAAGTCCCAATAGTTCATTTTTGCTTTTGTTTCTTTTGCCTTCGTGGATGTATCTTGCAAGAAGTTACTGTGGCCGAGTTCAAAAAGGGTGTTGCCTGTGTTCTCCTCTAGGATTTTGATGGCATCTTGTCTCACATTTAGATCTTTCATCTATTTTGAGTTTATCTTTGTGTATGGTGAAAGAGAGTGGTCTAGTTTCATTCTTCTGCATGTGGCTGTCCAATTTTCCCAGCACCATTTATTGAAGAGACTGTCTTTTTTCCAGTGGATAGTCTTTCCTCCTTTGTCGAATATTAGTTGACCATAAAGTTCAGGGTCCACTTCTGGGTTCTCTATTCTGTTCCATTGATCTATGTGTCTGTTTTTGTGCCAGTACCACACTGTCTTGATGACCACAGCTTTGTAGTACAACCTGAAATCTGGCATTGTGATGCCCCCAGATATGGTTTTCTTTTTTAAAATTCCCCTGGCTATTTGGGGTCTTTTCTGATTCCACACAAATCTTAAAATAATTTGTTCTAACTCTCTGAAGAAAGTCCATGGTATTTTGATAGGGATTGCATTAAACGTGTATATTGCCCTGGGTAACATTGACATTTTGACAACATTAATTCTGCCAATCCATGAGCATGGAATATTTTTCCATCTCTTTGTGTCTTCCTCAATTTCTTTCAGAAGTGCTCTATAGTTTTGAGGGTATAGATCCTTTACGTCTTTGGTTAGGTTTATTCCTAGTTTCCAAGATCTATAAAGAACTTATTAAACTCAACACCAAAGAAACAAACAATCCAACCATGAAATGGGCAAAAGACAAGAGAAATCTCACAGAGGAAGACATAGACATGGCCAACATGCACATGAGAAAATGCTCTGCATCACTTGCCATCAGGGAAATACAAATCAAAACCACAATGAGATACCACCTCACACCAGTGAGAAGGGAAAATTAACAAGGCAGGAAACCACAAATGTTGGAGAGGATGTGGAGAAAAGGGAACCCTCATACACTGTTGGTGGGAATGTGAACTGGTGCAGCCACTCTGGAAAACTGTGTGGAGGTTCCTCAAAGAGTTAAAAATAGACCTGCCCTATGACCCAGCAATTGCACTGTTGGGGATTTACCCAAAAGATACAGATGCAATGAAACGCAGGGACACCTGCACCCCGATGTTTATAGCAGCAATGGCCACAATAGCCAAGCTGTGGAAGGAGCTTCGGTGTCCATCGAAAGATGAGTGGATAAAGAAGATGTGGTTTATGTATACAATGGAATATTACTCAGCTATTAGAAATGACAAATACCCACCATTTGCTTCAACGTGGATGGAACTGGAGGGTATTATACTGAGTGAAGTATGTCAATTGGAGAAGGACAAACATTATATGTTCTCATTCATTTGGGGAATATAAATAATAGTGAAAGGGAATATAAGGGAAGGGAGAAGAAATGTGTGGGAAATATCAGAAAGGGAGACAGAACGTAAAGACTGCTAACTCTGGGAAACGAACTAGGGGTGGTAGAAGGGAAGGAGGGCGGGGGGTGGGAGTGAATGGGTGACGGGCACTGGGGGTTATTCTGTATGTTGGTAAATTGAACACCAAAAAAAAAATAAATTAAAAAAAAGAATAAGCCTCATTGACATTAGAGTATGGTCTTTCTTTACAATATTTTTAAATGAAAACTAATAACAGAAAGATAGATGAAAATTCCCCAAATATTTAGAAATTAAACCTACACTTAGAAATAGATCATAGGTGAAAAAAGTAGTCACAAGGAAAATTAGAAAATATTTTGAGCTGAATATAAGTGAAAATGCAACATATCAGCATTTGCAGGCTGCAGTTCAAGCAGCACTCAGAGAGAAATTTATAGTTTTAAGTGCTTAAGTGAGCAAAGAAGGAATTTTTAAATTAAGCTTCCACTTTAAGAAACAAGAAAAAAAGTTAAACTAAAACCAAATAATGGATAAAATCCTAAAGATAAAAAAATCATTGAGATACAAAACAGGCAAAAAGTTTAAGTAGCAAAGAAACCAAAAGTTGCTTCTTTGGAAAATATCCATGCTCAAGGATACAGAAAATTTAGAAAAGAAGTGCCTGAGTGGCTCAGTTGGTTGAGTACTTGACTCTTGATTTTGACTCAGGTCCTGATCTCAGGGTCAAGGGATGGAGCGCTGCATTTGGCTCTGTGCTCAGTGTGGAGTCTGCTTAAATTCTCTCTCCTTCTCCCTCTGCATGTCTCCTCTGCTTCCATACTCTCTTTCTCCAAATAAATCAAAGCTTTAAAAAATTTAGAAAAGAGTACAGATACATAGGAAAAATAATACTAGAAAAATGACAAAGCATAGCATGTGGATTGGAGACATCAAAAAAGAAGATGGATAGAGAACATCAGTGTTTGAAAAAACTGGGCCAAAATTTTTCCAATATTGTTGAAAGATATAAAGCTGCAGATGAAAAAAGCTTTAAAAAGCACAAGCAGGATAAGTAAAAAGTCAGTACTTAGCCACAGCACAATAATGCTGCTAGATACCATGATAAAGACAAAATGAAGACATTTTCATATAAACAGTAACTAGGAGAATTTCTCACTAGGAAATGGACTTTAAAAGCAATACTAAAAGGATTTTATAGGCATAAAGTAAATGTTCTCAAAGGAAATACAAAACTACATAAAGGATTAAAGTGCAGTGAAAATAAAAATGTGGTTTAAAATTATTGATTGTAAAAAAATAAAAAAATAAAAAATAAAATAAAATTATTGATTGTATACAAGAATAGACATACTTCAAAAATATATATTAAAATGATAACAAGTTGGAAGAGGTTACTAGGTAAACATAACCTGTTCTAGGGAACTTTTAGTTTCTGGAAGACAGAAATCTACTAATTTATTGTCAAAATGCATGTTGGTAATGTCTATGTTAACCTCTTGGAGAATAGTTTTAAAAATTTGTAACTCTTAAGTGAGGAGAAAATGGAATAATAAGGAAATCTTAGTCCAAAGTAGAAAAAGAAAGGAGAAATAATAGCAAGAACAAATTGGATAAATACAAAGCAAATAATAAGATGGTAGATTTATGTTCTAATATATTAGTAGTTTTATTAAATATAAACAGAGAAGAGACAAATGTCAGATAGGATAAAAAATAAAAAACTATATGAACAGACATTTCTCCAATGAAGATATACAAATTGCCAACAGACACATGAAAAAATGCTCAACATCACTTGTCATCAGGGAAATACAAATCAAAACAACGATGAGATACTACTTTACACCAGTGAGAATGGCTAAAATTAACAAGACAAGAAACAATAAATGTTGGCAAAGGATATGGAGAAAGGGGAGCCTTCTTACGCTATTGTTGGGAATGTCAGCTGATACAGCCATTCTGGAAAACAGTATGGAGGCTTTTCAATAAGTTAAAAATAGAGCTACCCTGTGACCCAGAATTTGCACTATTGGCTATTTACCTCAAAGATACAGATGTAGTGAAATGAAGGGGCACCTGTACCCCAAAGTTCATAGAAGCAATGTCCCCAATAGCCAAACTGTGGAATAAGCCCAGATGTCCTTAACAGGTGAACGGATAAAGAAGATGTAGCATATTTATACACAATATAATATTACTCAGCCATCGGAAAGGATGAATACCTATCATACACATCAATGTGGATGGAACTGGAGGGTATTATGCTAAGTTAAATTAGTCAATTGGAGAAAGACATCATATGGTTTCACTCATATGTGGAATATAAGAAATAGTGCAGAGGACCGTAAGGGAATGGAGGGAAAACTGAACTGGGAAAAAATCAGAGAGCAAGACAAACCATGAGAGACTCTTAACTCTGGTAAACAAACTGAGGGTGGCTGAAGAGGAGGTGGGTGAATGGATGAGGTAACTGGATGACGGGCATTAAGGAGGGCATGTGATATTATGAGCAGTGGGTGTTATATGCAACTGATAAATTATTGAAAACTACATCTGAAGCTAATGATGTACTACTATATGTTGGCTAATTGAATTTATATAAAAAACATAAAACAAAACTGAACAGAAAAAAATAAAAACACTATAATATGTAGTTCTTACAAGACAGCATAAATAACAAAACACAGAATGAAGAGGTTCACATTAAAACTGTTGTTAGCCATTCAAATAAAAAGATACTGGAATTTAAAGCAAGAATATGTTCCTAAAGAGGAAGATTTCATAATGATTAGGCATCAACTAGGAAAATAAAACATTTCTAAATTTATATACAGAAAATAATATAACATCAAAATAGACAAAACAAAATCTGAAAGGACTATAAAGAGAATATTCCAGAATTGTACATGGAGATTAAATCCATTTCTTGACTAACTGATAAAATAAGGGAACAAGAAATTAATATAACAATAGAAGATATGAAAACCACAATTAAAAATGTATCTAATAAATCTATTTAGAACACTGAACTTATTCATTCATTCATTCATGAGAGACAGAGAGAGAGAGGCAGAGACACAGGCAGATGGAGAAGCAGGCTCTATGCAGGGAGCCTGATGTGGGACTCGATCTGGGGTCTCCATGGGTCTGTCTCCAGGATCATGCTCTGGGCTGAACACGGTGCTAAACCGCTGAGCCACCTGGGCTGCCCTAGAATACTGAACTTTAAAGAGCAAAATACATCTCCATAAAGCAGGTACTAATAAATTTCAAAGAACTGAACTCAGAGTATGCTCTATGATCAAGGTGAAATTAAAGTTATATTTATTAATAAAACATATAACTAGGAACCACCTGATTATTTGAAAATTAAGCACTAAACCTCCAGGAATCAGAGAAAATATGAAGTAAATGAGAAATTATTATGACTTAAGTAAGAAAATATTTGAAACCCACAGGATGCAGCTAAAGACTGCTTAGAGGGAAATATATAGCCATAAATGCATATAGAGGCAAAATAGGCTGAAAATAAGTGATCTTAGAATCTATCTCAGTAGACTAGGTAAATAACAAGAGCTAAATTCAAATAAAGTAGCAATGAAGAAATATTGACAATATGAACAGAAATTAATTAAGAAACAAAATAAAAATTGAAAAATCAGCACAGCCAGGATATGGTCCTTTGGAAAGAGTAATGGGACTGATTAACTTCCTGATTGGTCAAAATAAAAAAAGATAGTTGGTATAATGTACCAATAACAGGGATTTTAAAAAAGACCCAACACCAGAGATCCTGATAATGTAAGCTGTATCAATCCTAATAACTTAAATAATATGCCAATATATTTGAGTATATAAATGAAATTGTAAATGAAATTCAAATTCCGGGAAAACTACAAGTTGTCAAGCTGGATACAAAAAGTAATATAAACATGGATAGTATTGTGACTATTAAAGAAATTGCACCTGTACTTTTTAACCTTCCTGTAAAGAAAATTCCAGTTCAAGATAATCTTAACCCCAAAGGAAAACACAACAACCATTTTACATGAACTTTTCCAGGGAATAATAAAAAGAAAAGGAATACTTTCCATCTCATAAATATGTATTTTGTGAGACTAGCATAAACTTTATATCAAACCTGACAAGGACTTTACAGGAAAGGAAAATTACAAACCAATCTTTTATGAACATAGAGAAAAAATCATAAACTCAATGTCAGCATATAAAGTCCAACAGCACATGGAAGTTTTAATATGCAACAAAAAGTTAGATTTATTTCAGGAATCTAAGTTTGTTCAATATTTGAAACTCAATCAGTATATTTTACTCTATTAACCAAATAAAAGAGAGAAATCATATGATCACATCAAAAGATGCAGAAAAGCATTTGATAAAATTCCATGCTGATTTATGATAAAAATTCTTAGCAGTCTAGGAATAGAAAAATATTTTCTTCATCTAGCAAAGGCATCTACAAAACTTATTGTATTGAATTGTGAATTAAGTTTTCACATACTCGACTGTTAGATCCACTACTCCTAAATATATAAATACTTCCACAGTGCATAGTTATGTGTAACAAAAACATCTAAAAGAACTTTCATAAATAGACAATATTTGTAATAGCTTCTAACTGGAAACAACCCAGATGTCTATTTGTAGTAGAGAAGATAAATAAAGTGTAAAGTGTAATTTTATATTACAATATAATATTGTGCAACAATAAAAATGAGCACACTACTGCTCCATGCAAAAGTATGGATAAACTTCACAAATATAATATAGAACAAAAGAAGCTTAGGTACAAAGAATATGAGAATTTCCATTTATGTGAAGTTCAAAAGTTATGGTAATAAAAGAATAATAGGTCCATTTGCAGAGAATGATGATAAAGTGGGATAAGGATAACTTCAGGCTTCCAGGCAATTCTTATTTATTAATATATAGATATATATGGGTATATTCACTTGAAAACAGTTAATTGAGATGCATCCTATGATTTGTGCACTTTCCTGAATGTTTGCTTCCTATGAATTGAATTATGTTTCCTGAATTCATATGTTGAAGCCCTGACCCCCAATGTGATAGGGCCATCAGAGAAATCTCTCTCTCTCTCTCTCTCTCTCTCTCTCAGAAGACTCAAGAGAAGGTGGTCATCTGCAAACCAGAATGGGAGCATTTTTTAGAATCTGATCATACCAGCACCCGTATCTCAGACTTTCAGTCTCCAGAATGATGAGAAAATAGATTTCTGTTGTTTCAGCTGCCACTCAGTCTATGATATTTTGTTATGGCAGCCTAAACTAAGACAGATATTTTACCTCCACAAAAATTTACTTAGAAAGTAGAAAAATGTATACTGATAAGTTTTAGGAGTGGTAGGAAGGTGTAGATATTGGCAGGGTCTAAAGATATCATAGAATTGAAACTTTTTTGTCTAGTTTTTGAAGAAAAAGTACAAGAAGTCAGCAGCAGTAAGAGTTTGAAGCATGTTAGAAATCAGTGAGGGGATCCCTGGGTGGCTCAGCAGTTTAGCGCCTACCTTCGGCCCAGGGCGTGGTCCTGGAGTCCTGGGATGGAGTCCCACATCAGGCTCCCCGCATGGAGCCTGCTTCTCCCTCTGCCTGTGTTTCTGCCTCTCTCTCTCTCTCTCTCTCTCTGTATCTCTCATGAATAAATAAATTTAAAAAAAATCTTAAAAAAAAAATCAGTGATTGATATGGCCAGGGATGCCATCTTGAAAATTAGGGTATTATATGAGGAAATGTAATTATTATAGATAATTATACCTGAGTAGTAGTAGTTTATGAAGGAAAGACCACATGCACACTGGAGACAAGGAAATCTTATGGAACACTGCAATAATAGTTCAAGCCCTATGGCTTTGTAATGTTGATTATGCTTAGTTTAAATATTTTTTTATAAAGATTTTATTTATTTATTCATGAGAGAGAGAGAGAGAGAGAGGCAGAGAGAGAAGCAGGCTACATGCAAGGAGCCTGACGTGGGACTCGATCCCGGGTCTCCAGGATCTTGCCCTGGGCTGAAAGCTGTGCTAAACCGCTGAGCCACCCGGGCTGCTCTATGCTTAGTTTAATGTATAAATAATTACTGACTTTTGTTCTACGCAAATCTTTGATGTTTGTTTTTAGAAGTCACTTTTTTCTTTGCTCTATGCCCTTTTTAGTGATCCCAAAGTAATGTAGAATGGTGTTGTTCTCTTGAAATGGTGGATGTTTCTTTCAGAAGTAAGAATTTTAAAAAATACTCCCAAAGACATGTTGATGTCTAAGATCCTAGGAGGACCCTAGCTTTGAATACCATTGCTAGTAGCAACTAGATCATTTTTTGGATAGCCACCTATCGTGCAGATTTAATCACTATGACTATTGCCATTGGCCCTCATGTGTGTAGAAACTGACAATGAAAGAAAAATCAGAACTGTGAGCAACAAAAAAGATATATTTGTCTCAGAGCAGCTAAATTTAGGAATGCCAAGGAGTTGTATCAGAGCCCAAGCAAGCTGCCTGGAGGTAGAGCTGTGTTGGTAGAATGCTGACATAATATGTATGGCTAAGTTTGTGGTTTGCTGACTTCTGAAAGTATTTTTGTATTGCTATAACAGTGGTGATGGTCATAAATTGCAAGATGTCAATAGAAACAATTGGGGAATATAGGATTTCTTTAACAATAAGACTATGAAAATTTATAGATATGAAGAACACCTGAAAGCAGAAGACAGATAGCAATCTTTTAGTAGGAGATGTTACTTTCTTGACTCTCAAGTTCCCTACACAGGAACAACAGCCAATCCATCTGTCTTACCAAAGTAAGGATCCATCCTGTTCTTTAAGGAGTCAAATCTGAGTTTAGATCTGATCATGTATAACAAAAATAGTCTTGGCATACTCCTGAGAAAATTCTGGAGGATGAGTTAAATCAAAGGTCAGTGGCAGGCTTTGAAGGGATCTAACTATCTGAAGTAGAATTTGGCTTTGGACCTGAAGTCCTGTCCTATTGCAACTATTAATTATCCATAATATGTCAAAATAGCCAGTAGATGAAGGGACTAACTCCTTCTCATTATGGCAGATTTACCAGCATGTCTAGCCAGTAGAATGACTGCCACAGAGAAGGCACTCAATGGAGATTTGTTAAATAATTGCACAAGTATTATAGAAGAATAGAATATTTGTTTTCCTGGGAAGTAAACTGAAGTCTTTGAGGACACAGGCAATATTTTCATGTCTTTTTTTCCAGTGTGAGGCCATTATTTTGAATAGGTAAGGAGAATGTACTATCAAGACAGAAAAAACTGTAATTATTATTTTTGTGGCCCATAGCTGATAAATTCAAATTGCCACCTGAGTGGTGTTAGAGTTCTTCTAAGAACACCAGGAAATGTATATTTACAATAGATTCACTGATCTGATTAAAACTAATTTAAAATAACATTTAAGAAAGATAAATAATTCCAATCAATATTTTATAAGCTGGATACTACTCAGTTTAGTAACTACAACATATATAGGAAAATGGAGTTATAGAACCAAGTATGAACAAGTTTTGTGGCCTAGTGAAAATATGAAACTGCACCAACAAAGTGGCCAGTAATTCTAAGGAAGAAACAACTGAGGAAAGAAAGGATCAGACACAGAATGAATATTTTTACAAATATACATACATATATAATCACTTATATATCTATACACACAAATCATGTATATGAATATATGTGTATGTCATAATCAGTCATATTTTATATGGTTATTTACAAATAAACCCAAAATATTATATTTACATGATTTATTCATAAACCTGAAATGCTTAAAGTAATAATATTATTATTAATAAATATTATTTTTGAGAAAGCATGTTTGTATACGTGTGTGTGAATCCATAGCTCAGCTGAAAGGAAGATGTACCTTAAGCTTTCTGTTATCAATAATAGGACTGGCCCAGTGGCAGAGTCAATGATGAAGAACAGCACTGTTTGTTATATAAAAGTAATCTAAAATTCATTTGATGTGTTTTTACTCTCATAGCCTCTTATAAGGGTGAGGAAGCAGTGTGATAAATTCTACTGTATCATATAAGAACTTCTACTTGGAGTAGAAATCATGTCAACCTTGAAAGAAAATCACATTTCTATATTAGAATTTTAAATATTCACATGAATGCATAGTCAAATATGATCACCTTACAATTCCAGTCGGTAGTGTTCAAAGAGTTCAGAGAAATATGAGTATAATTCCATGCCCAGGGACTCTAGAGATAAATAGTTAAAAAAATGATGGAGGGATTAAAAAAAAAAGGGAATTGTGATTTATAATTTAAAATGGTTACAGTGAAAGGCAAGAGTCATGGGATGTTACTAGTGTACAACTCTGTGTACTATCCACATCTAAAAAGTATATAAAGACAAGAAATCAGATAAGGAGTTTATAACCAAAGATAAGTTCAAATGAGTAACACATTTGTGACAGCAGTGCTAAAACTCATGCACCAAATCTTAATCTTCACAGAAAAGTGACCAGGGCAAATAGGCCATGGGGAAAAAAATGTAGAACAAAAGAGGAGTCATATCCACTACCTTTAGGAAAACATGTTGCAAAGTACATATTTCTACAAAGAAAGTATAGTTTATATATGCTTAAGAACTAAATGAAGTACTCCATTCAAATGGGGAAAGGGATAGAATTCATTTGAGAATGAGAGAACTGAAGATGTTTCAATTGGAAAAGGTAAAATTTGAGAATGACATTATAGTTATTTTCAACATTTTGCAGGTCGGCATGCAAAAATGTAGCCCATGTATTCATAATAAGCTACATGATATATTTGACTGCCACGTAGGCAAATTTTCCACAGTGTAAACAGCAGTGATTTAATAACATCAGAAAGGAAATCAACTAAACATATAAGATCTTCTTTACCAAAAGTCTTTCAGCAAACCACTCAATAAGCAGAAAAAGGTTCCTTCCATGGACGACAAGAGCCCTTTTAAGATTCTTTTCATTTCTGTCTAATGTGAGAATATTGTTTTTTTTCTTTTTGAGGATATTCTGAAGTTAGATGATATGATAGTTACAAGTCAATCTGCAAAACAAAACTAGAGATAGTAGTTTTAACTAGACCCAGAGGTCAAGCACATGGAACTGAGTGAGGGTCTAGATAAACAGTCTTAGACTCTGGTTTTCAGAAATGAGTAGCAGAAAGATGGACCCCCAATGGGAAGTCCAAGAGAATCCAAGTGACTTTAAGAATTCTTGATGAGGGACACCTGGTGGCTCAGTGGTTGAGTCTCTGTCTTTGGCTCAGGGTGTGATTCTGGGGTCCTTGGATTGAGTCCCACATCAGGCGCCTGCAAGGAGCCTGCTTCTCCCTCTGCCTATGTCTCTGCCTCCCTCTCTGTGTCCCTCATGAATAAATAAATAATCCTAAAAAAAAGAACTCTTAATGAATTGGGATGTTCAATAGAGAATTCTTGCCCTCCTTCATAAGGACCGTGGAACATTAGTGTTAGTGGTATTTGGGAAGGAAGTGTGAAATGGGCTAAAATAATTTAGTATGTCCAGGGACAGAAGCAACTATTGGAGACTTATGTTCTTACAATGTCCAAGACAGGTTTAATGAAAATTACAAGGAACAAAATAAAAGCTAATCAACTAAGTATAACATACTTTTCACAAGCTACACATGCTATACTAATGCCCAAAGAACATAGTTTTATCATGTGTACTCCAATAACTTTTATTGAGGATTTGTGTATATTAATATTTCCATTTTATCTTTTATATTATCTCTGTGAAGCAAAAATGATTATTTTCATAAGTTTATGAATAAGGAAACTGAGCCTTAAAGACATTAATAATTTGTCCAGGAATGGAGCTGAAAAATGGTAGAACCAATAATCTGTAGGTAACAGTGTTGTGTATTACTGATGTTGTTGAAAATCAAACTACTCTGAATTGTAGCTCTGGGAACAAAGAAATAGAAATCGACTCAAGATGGCCCGTGTGCCTTTTGGAAGGTTGGCAATAAATGTGGCACCAAACTCTGGATCCAATCAAATGTTTGGTACTGTCCAACCTCCCATATGGTTGGGAGGTCTGGATCTGTCACAGATGTCGCAGGCAGCTTCCCGCATCACCTGCAAGACATATGTGACATAAATGGGAAAGCGAGATTACTAAAAGTGTGCCCCCAGTTGGGCCTATAACTGTGAAGTGAAGATCAGCACAGCAGCAAGCATGGGAACTGGGCAAACATGGGGGATGGTTCACTTTAAGCCCTGAGTCAGCTGCTCAACAGTGAGCTGAAATGGGGACACTCAGAGTAGGCAGGGCTGGCAAAAGAAAAGCTCCAAGGACACATTGAATCACAACTTCTAACAATGTGGCATGGCTGTGCAAACAACATCAGACAGGCCAAACTTACATGCAAAAAATCAAAGACTGAGTGACTCATTTTGGGCAAATGTGTCTGGCAGCCTAGAAGGAGGAAAGGCAGGGCTGTAAGTACAATATGCTCTACAGACAGAGGAGAGAGTCCCAGCCCAAAGACAGTTTCCATGTGTACAAAGTGTGGAAAATCTGAGACATGCACTGGGCTCTTCAGCCACATTCTCACCCTGAGAAAGTAATCAGCCAGCAGAAAAATCTCCAATTTAAATGACAGCAAAATGTATGCTTGGAATTATCTGACCAAATTGGCAACTGAGATATTCTAGGGACTTAATTTGCACATTGAGTTTTAATAGTATTATATTTGTATAGCAGATTATATAACCAAAAATGTTAATGGAAAAATGATTTTATTTGACTGGGAAATTGGCACCCCAACTAATTGTCTGAAAAGGAGCCAATTTTAAAATTCAGATGCTGTTTGAATGAACTGTTATTGGCTGAATTAGGATTTATTGTGTAAAATACACAGTTTTTAAAAATAGCCGATGGAAAGAGAAGGCCTCAATGAACTAAGTTTGTGTACTTTACTATGTTCTGGGATAGATTTCAGGATGGTACAAACAAGGCCACTGGAGAAGAATATTGGGGTGGGCTAGGGGGAAGATGAATAAATGGTCTGAAATGAACATGCAACATGAATGTGTAAGTGGTCAGAGTAAATAAGAGAATGGCTTGTCATCTGTCTGCCATTTAGCCAGATAACAAATCTCGATTAAAATATTTGATTACCTTTTATAAATGACTTGGACTTTTATGTGCTTATTTCATGTAGATTAGGACTGAATGCCACATATATTTTTGAATGATCATATTTTTGGTGGTACTCAGAGTACTTGAAACATTAAGAAAATTCAGAGTTTGCCATTAATGTTGGTGATGACTTCTCTTATTGTGAAATTATTAGCTCTAGCTGGCCAAAACTACATAAGAAATAAGATTAAATGACAGTTATTTTTATGAGAAAAAGCTTTGCAAATAATAAATTTCTTGTTTTTAAAATATTCCCTTTCTTAGTCAACTGTAATGAACTTATTATGTTGGTTAACTGACTCCTTTTCAGAAGAATCATAGCTCTTGTAAATAATGGTTGAATTGCCCCCTTCATTTAGGCGTATGGAGCCTCTTTTTATTAAATGCCTTCAGGATATGGAAAATATGAGATTTCCCTAGAAAGTCAGGCCTTTTCTTCTTTACCCCAGCCCCCACCAGCCCTACTTTTTAAGACAACGTCTTCAAGTTGCCATAGACCAACTGTGAGTGTTAAATGAATATCTTTGACAGGAGCTAAGTCTTTTGGGCATTGAAATAAGGTTTTCCTCCTTTTTTGGCATGTGAAGATTGAGAGTGTGCTTTGACACCAGTAGCAGAGGATGTGAGCAAAGCAACTTTCAGAGCATCAGAAGTGTCAGCAGAAGGAAAAATCAGCACAAGTAGAAAGCATCAAGGTAATTTTCCCACCTATAGTATTCTGTAAAGTCACTCAGCTCATTGCCACTCTTGCCTGATGGAGCCTCCTTCTCTGTTGTTAAATGCCACATAAACTACCTGTCAGCCTCTAGTTCCTTCTTCCAGTTTTACAGAAAGAAACACAAAAGTGGAAACAAAAGCAGCAATGTATTGAGCTCAAGTAAAAATTTTAAAAATAGCAATTCATACTTCATTGATAGTATATATTTTGGGGAATTTCCCCTTAGCATCACCTATCCAGAATACCTATTATGATTGATTGAATTTCTTTAAGAGATGAAAAAAATCTATTTCTATGTGGGGAAGGGTTTTCTATTTATCTGGTTTTCTCCTATTTATTTTATTTTAGATTTGAAATTGAAAAATATGATTCTATTTCTGCATTTTGAATGTATTAATTTCATTGCTAATGCTAAAGTTTCTTAAAGTTTTTATCAATATGTAATATTCATAAAGGAAAGTGTACCTGTCATAAGTGTAGAACTGGTAAATGTTTTCAAACGGCACATGTCCATGTAACTGGTACCCAAATTAGGAAACAGAAAATTACTCATGCTAAGTTTTTCAATAGTTGCATTTTCCAAATGCTTCCATTTCTGTGGCTTTTCAGTTGTTGGGGGAAAAATGTAACCCCCCTAAAAATGTCAACACCTGTACTAAAACATCTATTTCTCAATATATTCCCTAATAGTATCATCGAATAATTTTCATTAATGTTTAATTCATGGCACATAGTAACCTGTATAACTATAGGAAAGGACATAAATTAGCATTGCAGAGTATGAACATTTGCTACATGGCAAAACTGTTCTTTTTGGCAACCATTTTGCATTTTTAAAGCCACAAGCACCCTGCTCACCAGAACTCCAAACACAGGAGCAGCAAAATGGGAGGAAGGTGCTGTGACTAAAAGAAGGAGGGCTGAGGGGTTAAAGTCATCGCTGAATGACTCACCACTACTGCCCCATATTCATAGTCTCGGCAAATGAGTGAGGAGAGCCCCATGTGGGATTACAGACTTGCTGGGAATGGATGAGAAACCTTCTGCTCTGCTGGAGTTTGTAAGTAGTTTCTAAGAACTGATTTCTGCACAAGTGAAATTGATTGGATTGTTTTATTTTTCTTCTGGCAAGAAATGTTTTCATCTCTGCACATCCCTCTCCGTGTTCTCTTTGGTTGGCTCAGTGACAAAACCTTCTACAAGGCCCAGATACAAGTCCTCTCTTGTGTGAAGTCTTCCTAATTACCCTGTCTCAGCTCTTGCCCCTTCTGGGATTATGTGACCTTACCATCCTTCACAATCCTGCACAGTCCCTCAGAGCTATAGTGAACTTTCTCAGTCTGTGCCACTCACACATTCTCTAGGTCTTCTAGAGAGCACAGACTGTGTATTTCTAACTTCCCAGGTTGCTTTACTGCTTCTAATCTGAATGTAAATGAAACTCAGTTCCAGGTGTGAAAGACCACAAGTAGATTTATAGGTGAGGCTGAGACTACCACAGAGCATCATCACCTAGAGTTCTCTACTGTTATCAGAGTTGTTTTTTTCAGACTGACCTACTAATTATTTAGCCAGCAACCCACTGCTGAGCTGGGGATGAGCAACCACTCTCCCAAATTGTCCTGTAAAGAAGCATCATGATGAAAAGAGACAGAATTTGCCACTTAAGTGTCTGCTAAAAAACTTGTGTTCTAGGAAAAATAATTGTCTGTATCTTGCAAGAAAACAGTAAAATAGAATCCTCTGCCCCTTAATGGTTGTTAATTGACAAACACTTCTTTTTCTTCCTTTTTAAAAATAAAAAGTAAGAAACAAGAATAACACAAACTATAGCCCCTATTAATACCACCAGAAGAAAAGGAAAAGGAAGGAAATGGCTAAAATCCATTGTTCTTTAGAGTCCTTCAGGTGGCCTCTACCGCTTTCTCTCTTCTTGAGGTCAATCAGAAGTTCCCTCACTTTTTCTTTCTACATTCTACCTTTCGAAATTTTATTTTCAGAGGATGGACATAACGGTTCCTCTAAAAGATATATTACACTTTTATTGGTAAACCATATGTATTTTACTCTTTGGAACTACTGTGTAAAATTATATGGCAATTGGAAAATATTCAAATGAATATAGATATATTTAGGCATTGAAAGCACTGACTTATCAATACTAGAAGTAATATGCACAAGTCAAATTGCCTAGGTTTAATTCTGACTTTCAATTAAAATGCATTTGCTCTTGGGCAAGTTATTTAACCTTCCATCTACATAACTGGGATAATAAAATACATCTCTCAGGTTGTTGTGAGAATTAAATGTGTCAGGATATTTAAAGCTCTTATAACAGCGCATGGCACATGGCAAATGTTTCATAAATTTTAACCATTATGTAATAATAACTACCATTATATCGTATATAATATGCTAGCACTAATAATAAATAATTAAAAAGAAAAGGGACAAGAGATATCAAAATGAAACATTTAGGTATTATGAATAAGAATGTATCTGCCTGTAGTTAACAGCTAGGTCTTTCAAATTCTTCAATAATATTAAACAAAACAAGGTTATCTTTATCCAAGAATCATAAACAGGGACTAACAATGAGAGCTGAATTCCTGTATTGTTCTTTGTTATTCTCCTTACATACAGTCAGATGTGTTTAATAGCTACTCAGATATTAAGTACAATAATATTGTACTAAACAAGTATTATTTAAGTGGACCATATGAAAGAGTATTATTTGATGATATTTTGTACCCATTGGTAAAATACTTTTGTATAATAATGAAAGATCCATACATTGGTAAATTTTAGAATCAGGTTTTATAACAGTGATACTATGCTGGCATAATGAAGATTGTGTCTTAAAAAAAAAACCCAAAACCTTGAAACATAGCTTATTCTCAGAGTATTTTGTGACCTTGAAAATAATTTTGGTGGCATTGATGATATAGCATTTTTGGCTGCCATGGTTTCCCCATGTTTTAGCCTGAAATGCCTTTCTTCAAAGTTTTCAGATATCATCATTTACTTTCCAAACAGAAATATGAGAATCTTCTATCAGAAGGATTGAGTGTGATCTGATCAGGGGCTGAGTTGCTGGCTATGAGAAATAGATGCTTCATATGCACTGCACCATTTATGAAATGTAGCAACACCAAAATACTCTAATGAAACTTAACTAATAAACCTTATAAAAAGATGAATAAAATAGTTAAAAATTATAAGTCGGTTTACAATACAAAGACATATAATGAATATGCAAGAAGCACAAGTTCCTGGTATAGAAATAATGGCACTAATCAGAGTTAGTCTTTCTCATTTCAGACTTTTAAAAATAGACACTGTGATTAAAAGAATCTGAGATAAAAATGAATTTAAGTATACTTTCCTAAAATGTTGATCTTAATAAGTTTTTCTAGAAAATACATGCAATATTGTTTTTCACCATCTCACAAAAGTTTTACAGTAGTAAATTTGAAAGTAAATAAACAATTATTATTGACCTTTTTATAATGGTCAGAATCTGGAGATAATAAACCATATTTAACCTTTATAGGAACTGAGATAACTAAGGAGAATCATCATAATTAGGATACTCTCATTGTGTAGTTACATATGTTGATTTTTAAAGCATTTATTTTGCCAAAAGAGGGGAAAAATGGGAGATACATCCAAGCAGACAGAAGCAATAGAGCAACGTGTTGCCATATTAATAATCTTTCCGATATATTTGCTCCCAATAGGAGCCTTTACAGTGTCTGAAAAGGCAAAATCAAAGTGGCCTGTTTTAGCGTGGGGAATGGGTATCACTGAAAGTAGGACTAGATTATTATTGTTGGTAATAAGTTACTGTTATTTTGAATGAGGATATCATTATATAATATATTACTTAAATTGTTGAGCTTTTTATTAACTTACATCAGTTTCAAACTTGGGGTGTTGTTATGCTTGCTTCTGGTCATTGCTAAAACTCTTATGTTTTTCTGGGAGCCATATACTTTGTGCTTTTTTGCCCTCCCTTTTCTGCTTCCCCTTTCCTTGAAGTGTTTCTTTTGTTTGTCTCCATTACACCAGCATGCAGGGACACAGTGTTTCTGCACAGTGGGAGTTGGCAATCTCCGAAGAGGCTTTCCAGCATTGCTTTTTAGACTGAAATCATTACAATTTTCAATAGCTACTTGGATTAAAAAAAAAAAAAAGAAACCAGTACATTATTATTCTCAAAACCATCTCAATGTATAAAGAGGCTATTTGCTTGGTCCTCCCACATCTCCCCCTTCCCTCCCTCCTCCGGCAACCCTTGCTCATCCTGCTCCTTGTCTCTCTAGATGTGTTTCCTTCACACCCAAGTTTAGTTTGTATGGTCCTGATTCACTAATTCTATTCAAATTGAGTACACAAATTCATTTTTTCCTGTTGGTTCTGAATATTTTTGCACTGCTTATGCAAAGTATTGTAGTCAGATATATCTTACATTCACTGATATTTAAATTGTTACCTTTGAGAATGTGATATATACCAGCACTGACCAAAGATCATGTTTTCAAACCCAGGAGTTATTAACATGAGTAAATGGGAAAGTTGTTTTAGTAATAATAAACCTACAACTAATTTTTAAGTAGATGGGAATTTGTATTTACAGTTATTCATGTATCAAACACCCCTACCCTCTGTTTTTCTCCAGGTCCCGAGTGTCTGCTTTTCACCAGTAGTAACATTTGTTTATGCACATGCCCACTGGTGACCCTAAGCGCACAGTGGAAACACAGGGCATGAGGAGCTGTTTGTAATGCCTTCACCCTGTGAAAAGGATTAGTGAATGTGAACACATAATATTTCCAACAGGGGCTTGTATAGTGTCGTCATAGGATTTATTTGTTCTCTTCGGTGAGCATAACTATAAATAATGAAAGGGAATGGCATGAATAAAGGGGAGAGTAATTTATGCACTTTATCAAAGCAGCACAACCAATTTAAATCCTGCACCCCATCCAGATGAATGTATATTCAGATAAAATCAAAACAGTGTTTTTCATGGTTAGGTAAATGCAAAAATGTACTAAAAAAAGGAAATGTAACAAACCTGTAGTAATTTGTTATTGATGTCTCTTATTCTGATGCCTTTTGAAATAAGTACTCAGCTAAGTGAGATAGGGGATATGTGTTCTTATTTGAAGCTACAGTGCTCCCTGGACATGCCACAGAGTTCCCCCAGATGATGTCAGTAATACTACTTACTCCACCCTGCCACTTCTAGTCATCAGGACTCAAGTGCAGTAATCAGTAGAGAGTTAATGATTTTTTATTCTTTGCTCATACTATTTCTTATCCCTAGTATACTTTGATCTTTGTACCAGATTAGAAATAATTGGGGAAATTTATGAGCATGAAAGTCAAAGGATTTCTCTCCATTTGTTAGATTCTGATTTTACTTCTCAAAGTTTTTATCCAACAGGAACAGATGCAAGTTTACCTAAAATCAAGTTCTTAGAATACATGACACCAAATTTTTTTCATTTCAAAATTCTGATTATAATTTAAGGTCTAGATTAAGTGAAATTTTCCCACAAGGCCCTTTTTAGCTATCTTGGACGTACTTTTGACTTCTTTTAGAACTTTATGGGCTCGTATTTGTACATTTCTCATAGCGCATATTAAGTTGCTTCTTACATCCTAAGTATGTGTATAACATCTTTCTCCTATAGTTTCTGAATTCTGTAAGGACTAACGCAATGTGTCCATTCTCATTTCAAGCTCCCCCAAACTCCCCACTCATTACTTTGTATACTGATACTTGATGAACCTGTGACTAAAAAATAGAAAATGACTATGCTTTAAGATCTCTTTAGTGTATCACTTAACTTCCATATCTGTACATCCACTACAGAAAATAGCAATCATGACATTTATCAGAAAAGACTGATATGGAAATAAATCAGTACTTATTATTGCTTTCAGATCAAAAAAGACATGCATCTATATTAGTGTGGCAGTATTATAGGTAAAATTCTATTATTTAAAAAAAGAATAATGAAAATTTGGGAAAAAAATTTGTCTTTCTTATAATCTGCCACATTATAGGACTATAATATGAAATAGCATGAATAGTTCAACTGTAGTATCATATCTGCAAATTATAGCTCTTCCAAATGCACCAATTGCTCAAAAGGTTATGAATGATGTCATTTGTACCCATATAGGGAAAGGCTCTTGCCTGACTTTTCAGATCTATTTACAGAGATCCAAAATGTTCTGCCCATTTGTTTATCTAAAATATGTTCCTTCCTGAATGCCAGAAAGGAATTGCTACTGTAATCCCAGGTATCAATTTGCTTCCTGTAGGATATTGCCTTATGATCCCTGCTCGGTTTCTTTTTATTTTTTTATAATCCCAAACCCTAGAGGCATCATTTCAGCCTAAGTCAGTGATTTAGAGGCTCTCATGCTTTTATTTATAAATGTGTATGCCATAAAAAGTTACATAGCCCGGAATATAATGAAAACTGGTCACAAAATTTTGCTTTGAAAATCACAAACATGTCCTAGTAAATATAGCTTCTGCCCAGCCATTTATTTTCTTGGTACTAGAGTAGCTGCCTTCTTGCATATGTCTGCACTAAGTTCAGATCCATGTTAGCATGTGGGAATCTGATTTTTGTGGGTCATACAACACATTCAACATATTGCTTAATGGGTTGCCAACTTTCTCAGTCATTTTTTCTGTGCAAATTCCAGGCTAAATGTAAGACCTAGAAGGGTTGCCTTTAGGCTGGGCATGTAATATGTGCCATGATTCTCTTCTCTTTGGGTCATTATGGAGGACCCAATATTAGATTGTGACAAAGAGTACAACAAACTAACCTTTATGAAGTTCCAGAACCTTACAGGCCCTTTACATATATTATTTCCTTACATATGCAATTGGCCCCATGTAGTAGCTAATAAAAGATAAAAAAAAAAAAAAATGAATGGGGAAGGGTGGGGCTCCTGGGTGGATCAGCCTGTTGAGCTTTGAAGCTCTTGATTTTGGCTTAGGTCATGATCTTGGGGCCCCAAGATCTAGCCTTGCATCATGCTCTGCGATGAATGTGGAGCCTGCTAGAGATTCTCTCTCCCTCTGTCCCTCCTCCCACTTACACCTGAACAGACACTCTCTCTTTAAAGAAAAAAACAAAAAAAACAAAAAACAAAAAAAGAATGCTGGTCTGCCTGACTTCTTTGCCAGGTGGAAAACTTATTCTTAAGTCAATTTGACCATTTGTTTCCAGGAAATGGAGAGAGGATTTGACTGTTTAGGATTAGAGTCTACCCTGGAGATACCACTTCATCTGCAAATGAACAAATGGAGACTGCCCAAGTAACAAAAGCATGGCTTAATGGAGGGGCAGGGAAGAAGGAAGAGAGAAGAAAAGAAGGAAGGAAAAAGAAGAAAGGGGAATGGGGGACCAGAAAGGAAAGATAAAGAATTCCAAAAAATTTTTAAATGTACCCTTTTGGTTTAAGATAGGTTAAATAAGACCTACTGTTTTTGATTTAAATATATTAGTTTCAATTGAAGCACTCATGCTGACATAATAAAAGTGTTTTAAGGTAATGAATCATTATTTTAAAGGTCACCAATTAAACTCCTTCTCCTGAATAATTTTCCACCTGCCATTCTGCAGGTGGACAGCCCCACATGCACAGTTTTATCAACTCAGGCTGTAGTCTATGATGGTGCCAAGCATTTGGGCAGAAACAAACACAATTTCAAGACCCCAGATCCATGGCAAACCTTGTTACTCAGAGAAAGATATTTATTTGTGTCTGGCATGAGAAGTAGTTTTCTTTTTCTCAGTTTCATAAGACACTAGGATACATTCCAGAGAAATTAGCTGCAGATAATGAAAGTAAACTGATTTCTATCCTATGTTGGGGGTTTTAATTCTGTATTTTATACATGTATACAGGGGAATATTTGTCTTATATTATTTATTGTAGCTCAGGTGGTCATTTTCCTATACTGATAAGTAGGATCCAGAGCTGAGTGTGGCGTGGCATTATGTCCAGAAACCTAGAAGAACCTTGGTCATGCTAGAATACATCTGTGGACCTCAGTGAGCAGAACCTAGCTGGTGGAGGTGAAAAGATAAGAGTCCTACAAGGGGAACCTCAGCCAGAAAGCCAGTGTAGGGATGAAGTAAGGAACAGTTATAGGTTTTGTGAGGTCCAAAGCTTATACAAATATGGGAGGGGAAGTTCTTTTTGAAAAACAAAATTTCTTACTTTCTAGTGTATCTAAAAAGAAAGCTTTTATGAAAATATTGCTAGTACCTCATTCAAGTCCATGATCTGTACAAATGAGGGACCTTGAAGCTTAAGCTTCTTATAAAGTTGCCTCTGAACTGGAGGATGGTCTCTAGAGACTAGACCAGGATTCAAAAGAAAATTCAAAGCAAAGTCTGGGGGAGGCAGATGGTGGAAATATAAGATAGTCAACTAAAGAATGCAGTATCAACGATTATTTATAGCTCACCCATGGTCTTCTACAGGGAGTGGGGATGGTAACTTTTAAAGATTTCTTTTGGGGCTGGACAATGCACATGTATATGCCCATTAAAATAAATGTTTTAGGGTTAACCAACACAGGAAAATCGTGGTTTGAATTAATATTTCATGACTGATTTTTTTCACTCAAAGTATATCTAAAGTCTGAGGTTTGGATGAAAAAGAAATAAAGTTTTTTTACTGCCCCATAGGAGCTTGAAATAGGTAGCAACATTGAGGGGAAAAAATTTACTGGTAGTTTTCTAACAGCTTGTATCTTACCTAATATTAACCCACTGGGCATATTGGAGCTGTAAGGAATCTGGATGCAATAGTAAAGCTCTGGTTGAAAAAAATTGCACCGATCAATAGCTTGCATTACTGTAAAAATCCTTCTGGGCTTAAAATTTTATTTTCTTGTATTATGATAGAAACCCTGAAGAGCAAGAATGAGGGCTAATCAAAGAAATAGTGGAAAACAGCATATGTGTCCCAATACATGATGGTGTCTATCAAGGACATTATGGGTTCCACACAGAAAGCTATATAGTAGTAGTTTTTTTTTTTTTTTTTTTTTTTTTTGGTCATAAGTCTCCACAGTGCTGTTTTAGGGTGCTTTTTATAAAGATTCTTCTAGTAACCCAGTAAGCTCAACAATATAGCTTAAAATAGAAAAAATCATTATTGCATAGTTCGTATGTGTGTATGTATGAGTGTGCACACCCATATGTATAATTGTATTGTTTCTCTTCTAATGTTCTACTTGGAATACTTGAAAGTTTATCATCTTATTTTTCTCTTGAAATATAACTATTTCATTATGTATTCTTTATGTCAATGGCTGGTGTTGCATATGTATCTACTAAACTTATTTTTATCCTAAAATGTAGATATCACTAGATAAGCATAAAATGTAAGGAAACTAATTACATAGAGCCATACTGTGGCTATATGTTTTTTAGAATAGTTAGGTATGAGAAATACATAGACATATGATTAGTGATAGGAATTTACAATACAACTTTTTTTTTTTTTTTTTAAGGAATGCAACTTATTTGCTTCTTTTTTATTCTGCCTTTTCAGGAGAAAGAAGATGGTAGGAGTAGGCTGGGATCTTAAAGAATCGAGATTAAAGAAGCAAAGTCAGGTTATAGGTCAAGGAATGGTGCATGATGCTTACCTCATGAAGGGGAGGAGAAAAGAGGAAGGGAATGCAAGTCCAGAACCAGGTGTGAACAAGGAACCCACAAATTCAAGGGCCGATTGCATGGACAGATCCCACTTGGAGAGAGGGAGAGCTCTTCAGAGAATCTCCTCTTCCTTCTTATATTTGACTGGGAGATCTTGTCTCTAATTTTTCTTCTTTAGTTTACCTGCAGCAATGATGCAGTCCTAGCAATCACTCTAAAAGGCAAACCTAAAACCTAACTATTCCATTTTCCCCTAAATCCCTTCATTGGCTCCTTTTGATCTGTGGTACATTTTGATTTTCTTCAAATGCCCTAAGCTGACCATGCATAGAGTCTCCATCCCAGGTTCTACTACTACACCCCATACATTATACTCAATCATACTAAACTGGTCATAGCTCCCTGCCTCCCTCCCCTTAATATCTGTCCTGGTGGTGTTCTCTGTGACAGGGTGCTTTTTTCACATATCTTTTTATGGCCAAATAAAACTCATCCTGTAAGATTCAGCTAGAATACCATCTTACCTTGGAAAGCCATTGCTGAAGACTTCCAGTCTAAGGACTGCATCTATATCACTCTTTCCACATCACTTGAAATGCCTTAAGTATTAGATGGGATTATATATTTATTTTCCTGTCTTCCCACAAGATTATCAACTTCTGGAGGCTAGAAACTATTTTAGATTCCCTCTATGATTCTGAACAGTTCTACCATTTCTGTACTAATAGTCTTAACTGAAAAAGAGGGTGGCTGATAAATTATGCAGTAAGTTGAATTTCCTGCAAAGGCTTAAATGTAAAAATTCAAGAACATTATCAATATCTCGATTGAAATGATTACTCTTTTAAAGGATCATTTATTCATATGCAGAAATATGTTTATATTTGCTTGTTTGGGTACTTTCAGAGCCAAGCAAGCCCTCTTACATGGGGGATGAGGCTGAAGGGAAACCACCTTGCAGAGCACATCACATATTCAATGTTCCTAAAGTTAGTTGGATGGATGGATAGACACATGGATAAACAAACACACAATATTTAAAAAATTTTCAAACATTTAAATTAGGACTGGATGCATATTTTGAACATAATTTACTTGATAATATATCCCAGCGATCTTCAGGAGTGAGATAAATACCTGCTTGTGTATGAAAATGGATGGCATCTTGCTGAAAAAAAAAAAAAAAAAAAAAGACCAGTTTAACACAAATGAGCTGAGGAAACTTCTTGTGTTTCGGGAAGTGATTTAAAGTATAAGAAAGAGACTCATTCTTGAGGAACAGAGGATAAAACAATGTGTTATCACAGTCTATAATGGCTGTACCACGCTATCATTTCAAGTCTCTGCAAACTTCTTCACTGTTGCTGTTTTATCAAATAAGTTTGAATCTGCTTTGCATCAGACTCTGCACCTAAATCTTAGTAATTAGAAAGCAATTTTATCACTTTAGAGACTGACAGTAAAGCTGGGCAAAATATCTAATTTCTCAAACAGAATGAAAGGCTGGCAAGAACCAAACTACCTATTTCTTTTTCCATAACATAGTCTAGAATTGAGGGTAGATATCTATAAATATCCATTTGGAATGAACCAGAAGACACATTGCCATAGACTGAGTTAAAAGTTTCATTTTCTTGGATAGTGAGGTTTTAATTTTTATTACCTCATCTGAGAGTTAAAACAAAAACCTGCTAGTTTTTGGAACCGAAATTTGAAACCAAGTAAATGAATTTTTAAAATTCTAGCTTAAATAAGTGTCATGAGAAGAAGGTAAGGATGTGGGGAGACAGTGCACTACTTTATTTAGATTTTGGTGTAGACTGAGGTCTTTCACCAAGAGTCACACACTTCTCTTAATGTGAACTTTCAGTAGCCCCCAACATGCACATGGTATCTGCAATCAAGAATTCTAGTGGGAATGTTACCAGAAAATCAAATGTTCATTGAGTTCACTACTTCATCTGTTTCTTCAATGAAAGTTTACAGCTGTTTTTGTGAGCTCTGCACTTATGGAAGGAATGGGAATTTCATGTTTCATATATATATATATATATATATATATATATATATATATGTATAACTTTAACTGAATAGAGCTTTAATATTAATTGAATTTGCTTATTGGTTGAATATTTACTAGAATGTTCTTTTGGTTTTCATCTTTCATAAAATCTATTTTTATCTCTTTTCTCAGAAACTACAGTAATTAAGAACATTCTGATTCCAGTCACTATTCTAGAGATAAGCCTTTATTGTACTCTATCATAGATACAAATGTAGAATTGGATTGAATTTTCCCAAAGGTTTATCTTCAATAAATCCATCACATTGTATTGGTTTTATTTCGATTTCTTACTTCTTCTTAGACCATGAATATGCCTTAAAATTCCATTTCATTGAAGGCTGTACTTCATTTAATTTTAACTGATTACTCCATTTACTTACTTATTGGTAGAATGGTTAAGAAAGAAGGCTTTGTGATCAGATGAGTCTGTTTTTGAATTAGACCTAGCAGTTTACTAGCTGAGTAGCTTCTAAACCTGTAAGCCTCACTTTTTTCATCCATAAAATGGAGATACTTATAGTACCTTTCTTATTTGGCTGTTGTGATGATAAAATCAGAAAATGTGAATAAAATCTTTTGAACTATGTCTGACACATTTTAAGGTTAATGTCAAATATTATAGTTTTCATGTGCCTAAATAAGTGAGTTTATGGATTGCATTTTTAATTTAAACTAAACAAACACTTATAAATGGAATATGACATAAAAATATTTTTTTCAAAGAAAACACAAATCAAATATAATACTAAGAAAGAGAGCAGGGACATTATGCAAAAAAAAAAAAGAGTATAGGCAGAGTTGCCATTTTATTCTTTTTCATTGATAATACGATCTAAAAACAGTGATGACCTGTAAAGTCTAACAAGAACTTAGCCAAAGAAATTAGACATTATTAAGAACTTTAATTGTGTGGTTTACATTCACTATCATAAGATTGATGTCCTGGGCTTGGGATCCTGGGTAATGATAGTACAGTGCCATCACAATTTACACATTAAAAAAGTAACCATCCAGATTATGAAACCAAAACTTGCTCAACTACTTTATAATACTGTCATACTCACTGGAGTACTCTATTATTTCCTGAACTGAATGCTGAATAACTTAGAAGCCTCTTCTGAGGTTTCCTAATAACTGTGGAAGAGCCTGTTTTTGTTTTGTTTTGTATAGTCTTTGATAATTTACCCATCACATACAGCTACACTTTCTATTGCCACCTCCACTGCAAGCCCCAGAAAACTGAGTACTCTCTTTTCCCAACCCCCCTTGCATCAAGAGGGGTCCATGTGTTCTCATCACATCCAATGAAGCATGGGCAAAAGTCTGTTGAGGGACATTGGCTGATACTGGTTTCCTGACGTGAGCATTGCTGGTACTGTTTCTTCCTTCTGCCTCTTATCTTTGAATATGGTCATATTATTGGATGCAAAAAGATGGAATGGTGTGATGTCTGCTGACATCCCTGAGCAGCTGCTACTAGCCATGGACCACATCCCTCCATACTCCTCCTTATAATTTAACCTGTTACTTAAGCTAATGTGTGCCAGGTATTACTTTTAATTTGTAGGGATTTTCTAATGAATTCAATCATTTTAACCATTCCTCTTGTTATTAATTTTTAGTTTTTAAAGGTTTATTTATTTATATATTTGAGAGAGAGAGAGAGAGAGAGCAAGAGAGGAGAAGAGCACAAGCAGAGGGAGAAGCACACTCCCTGCTAGCAGGGAGCCCGATGTGGGGCTCGATCCTGGAACTCAGGGATCATGACCTGAGTTGAAGGCAGATACTAACAGACTAAGCTACTCAGGCACCCCTTCTTTTGTTATTTATAACACGCTCTGTCTCCCAGAATATTTGAAGTGCCATAATTGTAATACAGGAAAAAATAAGAATAAACTAGAGAAAATTAGTTACCTATAATTTAGTATCAATAAGAATAAGCTTTAATAGTTTCTCAAGGTAGCATAGATTTTTTTAAAGATTTTATTTATTTATTTGAGAGAGAGAATGAACAGGGAGAGGGTGAAAGGAAGAGGGAGAAGCAGACTCCCTGCTGAACAGGGAGCCTGGTGCTGGGTTCAAACCCAGGAACTCAGGACCATGACCTGAGCTGAAGGCGGATGCTTAACCGACTGAGCCATCCAGGCACTCCAGATTTTTTTTGGAATGCTGGTTTCTAAGTAGCATTTCTTACATGGATCTTATATGAGGCACACTGAATGATATAGAGGGTAGTGCCTTCTGCAGCCATACTGCATAAACCACAATTAGGAATCTTACAGAGTTGCTTGTTGTGTGTATTCTTCTATAGATTGAGTCAAGGGCATCAGTAAATAACTCAATGACATCAATTATGTATGGGGCCAGTAGCAGCCATGATCTGTAGCAGGACATTCTGATTTGAAGCTGAATTTTTAATTTATAAGGAAGAGAATGACTTTCAGTTTTTTTTCTCCAGGATTCATAGTTCCTTCAGTTTGGATTTTGGTAGGCATAGAAGATCTGAAAGATAGGCATTTTACTCTGTATTTTTTTTAAGATTTATATTTATTTATTCATGAGAGAAACACAGATAGAGGCAGAGACATAGAGGGAGAAGCAGGCTCCCTGTGGGGAGCCTGATGCAGGACTTGATCCCAGGATCCCAGGATCACAACCTGAACCAAAGACAGACGCTCAACCACTGAGCCACCCAGGTGTCCCAGCATTCTACTCTTTGATGAAAGCTCAGAGAAGAAATACCCTGCATTTTTGTTCAGGGAAGATCCATACATCTAGGAAACAGTAAAACTGGTCATGTGTTCAGTGTCCAATGAGCAATACTTGACATATAGAGTAAAGACTCATCGCTGGATAGAAAACCATCACATTTTACCTGAAGGTGGCCTCATGGGCACATATTTTCTTCTGTGGCAGTACTGGGTCCCTTGTAACACATAAATTAGTGATAATCTAATCTTTAAAGTTCTGTCCCATAGAAAATAGTCGATGATTTTAGCTGAGAAATGTTCTAAGCAAATATTACCACCTACTCATTATAGCTACAGTGGCAAAATACACACACACACACACACACACACACACACACACACACATCCTATGTTATATTCTCCTGTTTTATCTGGTTTTGAGCAACATGGTTTCCATCTGAAGCCATTAGGATGAATTCTCTACAGAATAAGCTACTAGAAAATGTAGATATTTCCTATCAGATATAAGAATTTTGGCATTAAAATATTTAATATGAAGCCACACTTTCTGACAGTTTTTTCTTGGATAACCTCCGGTTTGTGACAATTAAATTTTACAGTCAATGTATAGATATCATATTTTCATATTTTCTTGGGGGGAATGAGGAAAAGTATTTTCTTTATGAGGTACATAATAAAGAGCACCTTCAGAAGCTTTTTAGAATATGTACCTGAAAGTGAGAGGAATAAAGTTATATTCATTCACAGGTACTACCTTAAGGCAATGAGTGGGAAGATAGGGTAAGCCAGACTTTTTATAGATTGCGCCTGAGTGTTTATTTTTGTCTGGGGGTATCTCTCTTTATATCAGACTTTAAAATTAATAAAAACTAAAAAATATTAATAGGATCTACATTTAGGGGACGAAACGTGAAAAGAAATTTTAACAATTTTGCTCACTGAGTTAAGTATCATCTTCCCTCCCCTCCCTGGCCTTTTCTATATCTTAGACATAATAGGAATGATGGCCTGGCACTTTAGCTGGTAGAAAAACAGGTTTATGTTTTCGTGTAAACACCCTCTGAATTATTTCATTTCTCCTTCTACACCCTACTGAAAGAATTCAGTTAAAATATGAGGCATATTTTTCATTCTCCTTCACCTTAGAGCAGGTTTCTCCAAATAGCAAAATCTTCCTTTGCTTTTATGGTTCGGGTTTGTTTCCCAGGGCATCACCATTAGTGTCTGTGTTTATCTTCTTTATCAAAACTTAGCCTATGAAGTCATTTTTGATAATTTCCTTTTAGCTTAGCCTCACAAAATCTATTATTCTGAAGCCAGGACCGCCTGCCACATCCCACCTCTGTGTGCGCTGCCTAAGCACTTTGAACGATGACAGATCAGAGAAGATGGGCCTGAATGCATAATTATTGTGACATGTAGTTAATGTTAGTTGATAAAAGTAGGCACACATAATTAAGAGAACATGCTTGATAAAACGAGGCAGTTTATTAAGGACCTGGGTGGAACAACTGTGAGGAGTTACAAGGATTCATAAACTTCCCTTTGCCTCCTCGAATGTCACTGTCTCCGACTGTCTTCGCAGCCCCGTTCAAGGTTCCTCTCATGCATAATAATTTCTCTCTTTCCCCCCGCCCCCTTCGAGAACAGTTTTGCCTTTTCAACTAGTTACTGTTACCACCATTTAATAAGAAGGCTTTGCTGGGCTTTCTAATCGAAAACTTGCTTTTATCTTTCTTCATGAAAGAATTGAAATGGCTTCTTTCAGGTTGCCGTAGCCTCTGGGGAGATAAGGACCCTGCGGTTAACAGGATGAGAGATTTTTGTTTAGAAATTTTTATTTAGACAATGAAAAATGACCTCTGTAAACTCAAAGCTATCTTATTTTGGGGCTTTAGGCTTCTGGCAGATAAATCAATTGGGCCCTTGGGACAGCAAAGGAAAAACCTTTGCAGTAACTATGTCAGGGCAACGCAATAGATTTGTTGTGAGTATGCAGTTGTATTGAATGTGCAATGCACTTAAAAATAAATATCATTTTATTTTCTATTAAATATTCAGGATCTGGATTCTACTCTTTTCAGCTTTTGCAAAGAAATATTTCTTTGTGTGATGCAAACTGGAGAAAGCAGGTCTTTTTTATGTATAAATTATGTGCTTATTGTCGGTATTTTGATTTTGACTTTTTAATTATTTACCTGTGCATTCTCTGATGGGGACTCTTTTAAATTTAGATTCACAAAATTATGCCCTCACATTTTAAAAAAAATTAGTGTTGTATACTGCTCTTTTGTGGGTAAACAATTTCATTGTTACCTAAATAATACAATAGTAGTTTGTCTAAAATATGCTTTCCCAGATTGTCGCAACATTTTTCACACCTGTTTGTAGGCTCAAGGAGCTTTGCAGATCCTCACAGCATGAATTTGCACTGCATGTTCACTCTAAAAAGAAAGAACGTTGCACTTGGCTGTGTGCTTTTTTACCTATGTCATGTAGAGTGCAGATTCAGGGTGAAAAGTTATGCAGAATAATCTGTAAATTTGACAAGGAAGCAAACCAGGAGACAGATGCTCACCCAACATGCATGGATGTGCAATTGTTGCTGATAAGAGTGATGATCAACATAGAAAAGAAGCGGTTTTGAAGGGGTTAATTTTTTTTTATTGTACGTTAAACCATACACATTTTGCAATGTCATTAAGATTATAATGCAAACCAATAAAATGTATGAGACCAGAATTAAAGTATACTGGAAAATAGGGGTGGAAAGTGATTTAGTAAATATCACATGAGAATTCACAGTCAAAATAGTGGGAAAGACAGAAGTGAGATTAGAGAGAGAACTAGGAAATATATAAAAAAGCCAAGTTATCTCTTCTTCTTCTTCTTCTTCTTCTTCTTCTTCTTCTTCTTCTTCTTCTTCTTCTTCTTCTTCTTCTTCTTCTTCTTCTTCTTCTTCTTCTTCTTCTTCTTCTTCTTCTTCTTCTTCTTCTTCCTCTTCTTCTTCTTCTTCTTCTTCTTCTTCTTCTTCTTCTTCTTCTTCTTCTTCTTCTTCTTCTTCTTTCTTTTTTTAGCTTTAATCCTATCTGGTAAACCTTTCCTATCTTCTTATTATCTTTTAAAATCTTTTTTCATTTTTTTTTCCCCACCTTACCTTCAAATTCAACCAATGTTAGGCTATGGTCAGATTTAATGGATAAACCATGTTTTATTTATTTTGACAAGTTCCTCTGTTTAGAACTTTGAATAATATAAAAATATAAAATAGATCTGTTATTTAAATATCTGAGATTTGGTCACAGTGACTCATTACAGTGATCAAATGTAGGCTTTAATTTTAGGGACTTGTGGAGAGATAAATGATATATATTTGTATTTTGGTGTTCTTGTCCAAAAAAAAAAATGGTAAATGAGGTAATACATGTAGCAAGAGCAGCTAAAGATTTTTGGGAACTTGCCTATATAGACACTATTTATATGTACTCACTTACCTAATTTTCGCAAGAATCTTATAGGATATACATTGCTATAAATATCCCAATGATTGGGGAAACAGAGGCACAGAGAGGTTAATTAATTTATCTACTAGTAAGTGGCAGATCTGGTAATCAAGCCAAGAAGATTTTGCTTTTAAGCCTTCCATTGTGGTTCTCTAGGCCAGGTTCCCATTATGCATTCAGTGAGTATAGGGATTTCATTGAAGTATAATCCATTGGCCAAAATATCTATGATCATCTCCTGTGATTTGGATATTAAAGAAATCTATACATTTAAATGTGAAGGTCTAATTCCATTATTGGATAAAAGTATGCCTATTTTATACCCTTTTGCTTAAAATAATATGTTGCATCAGAATATTTTGTTCAATAAATTGTCAACATTTCCATGTTTCTAATATCATACTATCTACTGTTGGCTATGCAGAATAAATTTGGCTATCCAAGGATCTTTAGCCATAAATATAATAAAGCTTATGCAAAGGGGCACCAGGGTGGTTCAGTGGTTGAACATCTGCCTTTGGCTCAGGTCATGATCTTGGGGTCCTGGGATCGAATCCTGAATCAGGCTCCCCATAGGGAGCCTGCTTCTCCCTCTGCCTATGTCTCTGCCTCTATTTTTGTCTCTCATGAATAAATAAAATCTTTAAAAAAATAAAGTTTATGGAAAGAATAAGTTTACTTAAAAGCCAATAGAAAATAATTTAAAATATCATATCAATTGATAAATCGCTGTTTAGCTATATAATACAGATAATAATTCCCATGAACTATCAGATTGAAAGATATTATGCTTGGTTACAATTATTAATAAATGCCTCATTGAAAAAATTTTTAAGTTTACTAGACACTCTGAAAATTTGGTTCTCCATACTTATTAGAAATGACATAAAAGATCAATTTCATTTATAAGCTATTCATGGGATCCATGCTTATGAATCTTTACTCATTCCAGTAGCTGATTTCTTATTTTTCAACTTTCTGAAAGATAGTTGTAAATCCAGGGATGGGCTTTCCAAAGTTATAAAACAGTTGCAATGATCACTAGGTCAAGTTACTAGAAGTCCATACATGCTACTCTAAAGTGGTCCCCAGACCTTTCAGTACTGGTTATTATGTTTAGTTTCCAAGGTGATTGAAGATTCAAATATCAAATGAGATAGAAAAAAGAGGCCTCTTAGGGGCACATAGATGACACTACAAAGTCCTGTACATTATTGGTTGTGCCTACCTTTGTGTCTCCTGTTGATCTACTGTAAATATATTTTGAGTAAAATGGCAGAAGGGAAAGAGAAATTGAATTGCAAAAGTAAGTAGAGAAGTAGGACTGCATGAGATCTATGATTGTTTACTACAGGAGCCAGTGCAATGTTTTAAAAGTCTTAAAAGCATTACTTTACAGTATATTGTACTTATAATAATGAGACTTCCTTATCAAATAACGTTAACTCATGTTCTGAATAGTATGTTTAAAGCATCAGAGTAATGTATCAAATTATTTGAAGATTTAATAATAAATCTTAATATTTTAACAAATTTCATAAGAGTTAAAAAACAACAAAAGGACATAGAAAATAATTAAAACAGAGGTAAAAATGAATATCAAAATAAATAGTAATTAGTGACCCAGTGATGTTGAGAAACAAAATAATCACTACACCAAGATAAATGGGAGTATCAATCAAGGTCCCTACTAGAAATAGATAAATTGAAAATTGTTATTTTTAAAGGGACCATTTACAAAGATGTGGATGAGCTGAAGGGGAAACCCAAAAAGTGGAGTTGGTAAAAACAAAACAAAACAGAACAAAACACAGTTGTTATCACTTTCGTCCCAAAGGGAGAAGAGGGAGCAATTACCAAAATCCAAAAGAAAGATTACTTTGGAAGTAGTGGTGGAGGAACATAGCCAACAGAGGAGACCTGGCAGGGGAGGAAAAGAGCAGTAAATATCCTGAGCTCACACTCCTCCATCCTTCCAGTCTGTTGCTAGTACTCCCTGTTGGCTGAATCCAGCTCTGAGTTGGAAGGCAAGGAAGCTTGTTGGTGGGAGTCCATCTGGAGTTAGCCTCCCATAGCAGAGAGCAGAGTGGAGGGTGACTTTGGAGAGACCAACGGAAGATAACTGGCATTATGAACAAAAGTAAAATAATGTCTCAAAGCCCAAAGCACTGAAAAATCAAGACTTTATTAAAATTATTGGTGAAACTTAAAGGAGCTGTGGAAAAATAGAAAATTTTGAAAAAATGATTAAAACTTTGGGGAATAAATATTCTAGCAAACATTGAAAGAAAATGTAGCATTCTCTAAGCAAAGTTGAAGATACATTTTTTTTGTGTGTGTATGTGGTATGCATGCTTCTGTGGAAAAGGAGGAGGGAATATAGGCTAGAGGGTATTGATTTGGAAACAAATTCATCTTAAAGTTTTACTTCTTTGAGAGCAGACACCCTGCCATATTCAGATACCCTATTCTATTTTGTGGAGTAAAGCCAGTGAGGTACGAAATGGAAAGGAGCACCAAATAGACAATAATCAAGATAAATATTTGAATGCACTGTTTTAAAAAAAAATGTAAAGAATACACAATGAAAAAATATCAAAAAATTTAAAAATATAGATTTCTGCTTCTTTTTATGATCCTGCATTATTTTATGACTGACATAGTGATTTGTAATTGGTCCTTAGTTCTGGAGGTCTGGGAGTGCTGCAGCTGGCACTGGTTAAGTTTATAAGGGTTGAACATGGCATGCAAACAGAGAGGGCAGTGTGGAGGTTTTTATATATAATTATGGTTTTGATTGTAGAATTTTATTGACTTTTTCCACTAGGTTCAAAATACAGGAAGATTTTTTGATGAGTTGTATAGAGGGGCACATATTTTTCTTTTTGCCTCAGGCTCCAATATGATTCAGCACATGACTGATGAACACTGTAATACATAGCTGATAATTGATGTTTATTGAATGAAAGAATGATTAAACGAATTAGTGTGGTCATTTCCTACTCCAACTATGTATTACAAAGCTTTGGTGTCCCTTCCAGCTCATATTTTTTTCTTTTGCTGCATAATTTATGGCTTTTCTCTGACATTCTTCCTCAAAGTCACAAGGGCAGTTTTAGGGGCATGATTAGAGACACATAGATGCTCAAAGAAGGCTGCTGTAAAAATCTCATGAATAATCCACTAAGTAGGAAATATCATAATAATGGTTTGCCAAAATTGCTAGAGTCTTGTTTTGTTTTGTCTTTTTGTTTTCCTGTTTCTGTTACTATCTCTTTATCTGAAATCTTCCCCAGCTTCTTCTCAATCCTATTCAATGCATGCTTTCCATATACAATTTGGTGAAACATTCTAAATGCTTAATTCTAAATAATCATATATCAGTATGGGAGAACTTTAGATTTGTGATATTCTAAATTGCTATCTATTCTTTTAATTGTTCTGTCATGTTATTCTCAAATTTGTTTTTAATTAGTTTTGAATGCTCTCTTGTTTGAAACCCTGTATATCTTAAAACTATGCACATCTGAAAACTCGGCAGCACCTAGTAGATCACGGCACAATAAATATTAATTACTAATAATTGTAATAGTGATGAGTAGCAGTTTAACTTTCTCATATATCCCGCCTTAAAACCCCATTGGAATCGTGTGGATTTTTACAACAAACATAATTTCTTATCCTTGAAAGCCTTTTCTGTGGTCTCCATGTTAATATCTCCCATTATTGTTTTGTTAGACATAGATGATGTGAAGAGAAACTCTGATGCATTATTTATCTTTCCCATAGCTAATATATGGGGAAAAAAAAAACAAAACTGAAATTTGACATAGGAAACTTCTATCTAAGAGCCAGATCATATAAATGCATGTGGTTAAGATGCATTTTTCAGAGTTTTGTAAAGATTATGCGGAATGTTGATTTTGTAAGTAAATAAGAAACAGTGTCTTTTGTGTCTGATTATATTATTTATGATTCCATTTAAAAAATTTTTTTTCACAAGAATATTTTGCTTGATCTTCAAATCGTCCATGTGTTGGGACTAGTTCACCTACTGGTCCATATCCACATAACTCATGCTTTACTGTCATAGACTGATGTGACACAGTGTAATAGAATATGATGCATTGCCTGAATTTAAAGGAACATGGACTATTTCTGGATCTGCTGTGCAGCATGAGATCTGTATCACATTTGAAACAAAGCTAACCAAGCAGACAGAGCAGAAAGATATCTATAGCATCCATTAATCAGGGTAGAGTATATATTTTTTTAGCATCTTACTCTATTTGCCTGGTGTATTTTAAGTCTGAAACATAGAACAAAAATAGCCTCAGTGACCGTTCATGTTGCTTTTTACATTATTTTCCTTAAAGAATCATTCCCTAAAAAAGCCAAAGCAAATTCAGTTTGATTGAAAATTGTTAAATAAGTTGTACTGCATACATTCCTTCGGTCCATCTTTTCTCACTGGGGAAATATTAAATATTTTGCAATGTATGCATTTTGACCAACATTTAAATATATGACTATTAGCACTGAGCTAACCTACCATCTTCCATTTAAAGCCAATTAAATTCAAAAGAATTTAAAGCATGTTGTTTATAAAAACTGCAAGTATCAAAGTACTTCAGATTTGAACTAAGGAGAATAAACAAGGTGATAGAATTAACGAAAAGAAAAGAAAAGAAAAGAAAGAAAAGAAAAGAAACATATTCACATAAGCGTTTGATCTTATAGAAGACCTTCAATTTAGGAAAGACTTTAGAAACTCTTTGAGGCAGAACTGCCACACATGCTTTAAAGAAGGCAACTTATAGCTCTTTCCATTTTATGAGGTCTGTTACCCATTTTCAAGTTCTTTTCACATTAAGTTTGTTCCTAGTTTCCTATGAACTTCAGCATCTAAAATCCTTGAGGTTGAGCTACTGCTTCTTTCCTCCATTCATATTACTTATTCACTCAGATCAGAGAGAGCTAAGAACTCCCAGAGATCAGACTGGCACGTTTCCCTATTTGGTCCCCTATTCCAGAAGTAAGAAGTAAAATACCTCTAACCCTACTGCCTTTAGGCATTTACCGGACACACCCCACCCTAACCCAGAATTTCACTAATACTTTCCTGTTTTGTTTTTCGTTTTTTTAATTTCCCCTTTCTTTTTCCTTGTCCATATGACTTCTCTCTTGCTTTTATTCATGGCTACACTTCCATTCCTCTGAGATAATTATCCCTTTTGTCATTCCACAGTTCTCATTAACATCATCCCTACCTTTCCAACTGGGTGACCTGTGCAACAGAAGCAGAAACCTGAAGATGGAAGAAGGGAATGCATGCTTGTCGGATGATATGCAGTAGTTATTTGATCTATTCACTCACCATGATTCCTCACAGCCAGTCTGTAAATATCATTTAGCGAGTTTCCTTCTAATGTTTCTATATTTACCTCCCCATTTTTCATCTCACCTCCACACTGAACCCACTTCCAGTTCCATTATTTCACATGTACTCTCTCCCCTCATAATTTTCATGCTACAGTCTATCTTAGGTGCAAAGGCCACCAGAATCACCCCTCACAAATCTAGGTTTCCTTTCTCCCAACTGCACAAGATTGACACTCTTCCATCCTCTTCTTGTCTATTTTATCTCAGCTATATTTTTCTTACTCCATGAACAATTCATTCAAATCAAAGTAATCTGTTGTTTACAGAAAAATTGGATATTGGAAAAGAGAGAATTGGAAAATAGAAGTTCTTTCAATTTTTCTTTTCTTTTCCTTTCTCTTCCCTTCCTTTTGTAAATGTATCCATTTACATTCTCCTTTCCCTTTCCCTTTCCCTTCCCTTCCCTTCCCTTCCCTTCCCTTCCCTTCCCTTCTATTTTCTCTTTCTCTCCTTTACTTTCATTCATTAGATACTTATTGAATACCTGGTATGTCTATGTATCTTGGGAGCTAGAAGATAAATCAACATAATTCCACTTCAAGTCAGGGAAGTATGTAATATAGTATGACATTAATTCTCATAGAACATTTGTTAACAAGTATTACAATCTATATTTCATAGAAGAGGAAAGTAAAGTTGGGAAAGTTTCTGTAATAACCAGAGGTCACAATTCTAGTACCAAATAATCTGGGATTCAAATCTAGACATTCCCAATTCCAGAAACCATATTTTTTCCCCACAAAACTGCTTGAAAATTTTGTCCATGAATCCTAGGGCACTAGGGAAGATATGGGCATAATTGAATCTAGGATCCTGGAACAAAGACAGTATGTATACAGGCAAAGAGTGGACAGTGGGATTTTGTGAAATAAGCTGGAAGGATAGGAAGGAATTTGAATATGTCCAGCCTTATAGGTCATATAAATCAGGTTAGTTTTTAATCCTATGAACATTGAGAAACCACTGAAGTGCTTTAACTAAGAAATGAGTGACAGAATGAGATTTACAAACGGGAAAGATGGCTTTAAGGCCAGAGTAAATATGGGTGGGCTAGTAGTGTAACTAAGACAGTGAACTAAGATAATGGGCAAGAGATAGGACATAAAATGATAGAATTCGAAGACGGTTTTGGTATATGGACTACAACCTAGAAAGTTTCTTCATGATTTAGAAGTTTCTGACTTCCACAATGGCATGTTTGATCTAGAATGGGATGAGTAGGTGAAATATTAATTGACTGCATGTGCATGTGTGAGACAGAAGAAAATATAAAATACTAACAAAGAAGCAAAGGGCCAAGTTGTGAAGAGTTGCAACACTGACAGCCAGGTAAAGGGGGATGATATTGGAAAAGGGACAGCGAAGAAGAAATAATCTAGAAAATATGTCCAGGAAAATAAGGAGAGCAGAAGAAATATTCTAATTAAATAATTTTTAAAAATTTATTTAATTCAATTAATTAACATATAATGTATGATTGGTTTTAGAGGTAGAGGTCAGTGATTCATCAACCTTACATAATACCCATTACATCTCGTGTCCTCTCTAATGTCCATTACCCAGTTGCCCCATTCCCCCCCAGCCATCCTCATTTTATTTCATGTGATCAAGAGTATCTTGTGGTTTGTCTCTCTCTCTCTGATTTTGTCTTGTTTTATTTTTCCCTCTCTTCCCCTATGATCCTGTTTTGTTTCTTAAATTCCACAGATGGTGATATCATCTGATAATTGTCTTTCTTTGATTGACTTATTTGCTTAGCATAATATCTTCCAGTTCCAGTCACATCATTGCAAATGGGATTATTTCTTTTTTTGATGGCTGAATAGTATTCCATTGTGTATATATACACCACATCTTTTTATTCATTCATTTGTCAATGGACATCTGGGGTCTTGCACCCTAATGTTTATAGCAAAATAGCCAAACTATAGAAAGAACCCAGAAGAAAATTTTAAAGGAGAGGGTAGTAAATAGCATCAAATGCTGTTAAAATTAGCACTGCAACTGTTCATCACATCTGTTGGCTGAAGATCATTGCTGAACTTAGCAAGAGCTGTTTTTAGTCAAGTTGCCAGAAGTCAGATAGGAATGGGCAAAATCAGAAAATAAAGTCTGAAAGAGCAGGGGAGTAATACTATGGACAGGTGATGGTGCTGATTGACAAAGGGTCTAGAAGAAGTCACATTTTTTTCCCCTTTTTCTTAACAACTTTCTGAAAAAGAATTCCATACTTAAGATAATTTGAGAATGTAGATATAATTTTCATATGTCTATTTAACTACTTTCATATTTTTCACTAGTTTTAATTCTATCTTTATTACTATTTTTAAGTCCCTTAAAAGGACAGAATAATGAAACTAATTATTTTATAACTATTTATATAACCTTATTCTAATGTGGTATACATATCAATATTGATCAATTAGTCATCAACTATTTACTGCATATATACTATACATAAAGTACTTATTCTACCACAGACAGAAGTGCTCCATCAGAATTTCATTTAATTTTGTGTTTTCATTCAAATGATAGCTTTAAAATAGTAATTAATCATATTTTAAGTTATCTGATAGAATATCAAGTTCTACCATGAAATTTGAGTGCCCAGATTTGCATTTGTAGTTTGCATTTCTTTTTTTTCTTCCCATATGAAGTCATTGTTTGCTATATGAACAAACTGTGCATTGATTCAAATGAAGGAATGTTGGAGGAACTTAAATCCACATACACTTATATATGCAAACCTGTGTTAACAGAGTCACATTCAGTTAAATAGCAGGTAACAAAAGTGGATTTATCTGTATATGTACCAAGCTTTCTTTTTTAAAATTTTATTTATCTATGCATGGGAGACAGAGAAAGAGAGGCAGAGACATAGAGAGAGGAAGAAGCAGGCTTCCTTCAGGAGCCTGATGTGGGACTCAATCCTAGACCCTGGGAACACGCCCTGAGTCAAAGGCAGATACTCAACCGCTGAGCCACCCAGGCATCCCTGGGTACCAAGTTTTTAAAACAGCAAGTAATGAGTGGGAAATATCAGAAAAGGAGACAGAACATGAAAGACTCCTAACTCTGGGAAACTAACTAGGGGTGGTGAAAGGGGAGGTGGGCGGGGGGTGGGGGTGACTGGGTGATGGGCACTGAGGTGGACACTTGACGGGATGAGCACTGGGTGTTATTCTACATGTTGGCAAATTGAACACCAATAAAAAATAAATTTATATAAAAAAACAGCAAGTAAAGTAATGAATATACAGTGAAAATTTTATTTCTCATTATAATCTCTAGCAATAACTAGATTGGCTATCTGGTATAGAATTAAGTAACAATATTATAAACATCTTTTTCAAGGAAAAATTCAACTTTAAAGAATAGTCAAACAATACTTTATTAAATTTGGCTGGATTTGGTCCTCTTGAACCAGTAAAAAGATGAAGGCATTAATAAATCTCACTTTTTACAATAGTAGAGATTCTAAACTTTAAAATATTAAACTAAAAAAATATTAAACTCAAAATACAGTTATACATAGAACTGAGCTTGTCCCTATGTCTTCCTATAATTTATTCAACAATGGACCTTGACCCAGGGATATACAAAAACATACATATTGTGGTAATTCTGAGAACACATATTGTGGTAATTCTGAGGTTCAAGGGGCTCTGATGCCATCCATGGATCCAAGGAAAAAGCAGAACTTGGCTTGATCCTTGCTATAAACTGAATGTTTTTGTCCCCCTAAAGGTGATATATTGAAACTTAATGCCCAGTGGTATTTGGAGGTTGGTCTTTTGGGAAGAGCTCAGGTCTTGACAGTAGAGCCTTCATGAATGGGATTAATAGCCTTATAAAAAAGATCCCCAAAAGCTAGTTTTTTTCCTTCAAAGTGAGGTCACAGAGGAAAGACATTGCCTATGAACCAGGAAGTGGGATCTCATTTCTTAATACCTTGATCTTAGACTTCCCAGCCTCCAGACTATAAATTATAAAGTTCTGTTGTTTATAATCTACTCAGTTTCTGGCATTTGGCTATAGCAGCCTGAACAGACTAAAATAATCCTTAAAACTAGTATAAAAGTTGACTTGATATTCTAGGAGAGAGAGACAAAATTAGCAGGAATATATGGAGGTGTGTTCAGGAAAATGAGGGCTGCAGTTTAGCTGGAGACTGTGTAAAGTGATCAGAGGACATAAAACTGCAAAATACTGGGGCCAAACTATAGATTAAATGCTTTTACTGCTAGGCAAAGCTATAGAAAAACATCAAATTTTACTCTGGATTTATTGTAATTTCAGACTGTTTTTATATAATTACACCTAGAATATGTCTTCCTGAGATTTTCAAGTTGCAAGAAAAATATTTTCAAATTAGATAGTTCCTTGAATAGAACAAATGGTAAATCAGGAAAATAAAGAAAACATTTAAATAAAACTTTACTGAAATAACCATTGTGTTCCTGTTGACTGTTTTTGGTAAAATTAGATTCATCTGAAGTTCATTATTCTTTTTTCTCACTATTTTGTGGCTCTTTCTTCATTGTGTTTCACATCATACAGGGAAGTAAATGAGATAATATTCTTGTAATTACCTAAAATTTCTTTACTACCACCCTTTCTTTTTTTATTTCATTTTTTGTCTCTATGAAAAACATTAAAATATTTATAATTATACCTCCTTTATTCCTTTCATCTTCCTTCAGTTTGCTCATGTGAATTCTCCAAATGGGGAATAATTGTGTTGTCTTCAGAAATGTTTGGTGTCTTAAAAATGGAATAAAGATGGATAACTGATAAAGAGCATGATTTTTCCTTCATTAGTAGACCAAGATCAGACTTAATATTTAATCATTATTTTTGTGGATTCTTTTATATATTTAAACTGCCAAAGATGACCAATAAAAGTGTATACATATTTTTAAATTACATGGATTTCAATTAACACTTAATGTAACAAATGAGAACATTGACTTACACACTTCATAAGATACTATTTCCATTCTGATTTTCATAAAATTCTGTAAGGAAATGTCAATAGAAGAAATTACCTCTTACTTTAATGTTCTCCCAGAGAAGTCATCTTACGCTTCAGAACATCCTTGAAAACAACTTGCTAAAATTTTAAAGATAGCCTCCTCCAAGCAATAAGAATTTCTTCAGAAGTAGAACCTATTCCAAACATATTAATATTTTCAAAAAGATGATAACCCTGTCAGGGATTAGACTGTCTCCGGGGTTAAAACCATAATCTGGTAAATAATTTCAACAGAGGACTTTCTTTCTCCCTGAATAGAAAACTTCCTCACCAGGGAATCCCGCAGATATTCATTTCTTCAAAGACAGGACCATTAAAACATGTCAGAATCTTCAAAGTGGAAAACATGCCACCCCTTAGCAAAACGAAGCCTTTTAAAGTAGAAGCCCAAAAGCATTATGATGGCTCTGAAGGAAAACTCCCAAAGCTCTACAAAATACTGCTTCCAGTACCCAAGTCTCAGATTATAATTTAAAAATGTTATGCAGATCGTATACAATCTACTCTTTTGAAAATAGACCTTCGTTTTTAGAGTAGTTTTAGGTTTACAGCATAACTGAGAAAATACAGAGATTGCATATGTTCCCTGCCCCCACACATGCAGTTTCCCCAACTATCAACATCCCCCACAGAGTGGAACTTGTGTTATAATTGATGAACCTACATTGATACATTATTATCACTCAAAGTCCATAGTTTACATTAGGGTTCACTCTTGATGTTTGGCATTTTATGGGTTTGGACAAATGTGAATGATATATATATCAACCTTTGTAGTATCATACCCAATCAACACGGCCCTAAAAATCCTCTGTGCTTTGCCTATCCATTCCTCTTTCCCTCTAACCCCTAGTAACAAGATCATCTTACTGTCTCTATAGTGTTGCATTTTCCAGAATATCATATAGTTAGAATCGTATTATATATTTCTTTTTCAAATGGCTTCTTTTTTAGAATAGTAAATGTTTATTAAGAGGAACCAATTCATTGTTTATGAAATCATAATAATATGGATAAGAAGAATAGAGAATTGTTTGTCAACTCATGAAATAATAAGACCAGCATACGCTTTTTAAAGTCTTTTTGAAATTTTAATTCCAGGATAGGTAACATAGAGTCTTATATTAGTTTCAGGTGTACAAACAAATTGCCTTCTTTCAAATAGTGATATGCATTTAAGTTTCCTCTATGTCTTTTCATGGCTTTATAGCTCATTTCTTTTTCACACTGAATAATATTTCATTATCTGAATGTGCCAAGGTTTTTCCATTCTACTCCTGAAGGGCAGCTTAGTTGCTTACAAGTTTTGGCACTTATGAATAATGCTGCTATAATTACGTAGGCAGGACGTAAGCTTTCTGTTTCTTTGGGTGAATACCAAGGACTACTGTTGCTGGATAGTATGGTGAGAGTACATTTATTTTTGTCAGACATTGCCAAGCTAACTTCCAAGATGGCTCTATCATTTTGTACTCCCACCAGCAGAAACTCAGAGTTCCTATTGCTCCACATCCTTGCCAGCATTTGGTGTTGTCAGTGTTCTGGCATTTGAGTATTTGAATAGGTGAGTAGTACCTTATTTTACTTTGCATTTCCATGAGGGTATATGATGTGGAACATATGCTTATTGGCATCTGTATGATCTTCTTTGTGGGATGTCTATTCAGAAATTTGGCCCATTTTTAATTGAGTTGTTTGTTTTCTTATTTTTGACTTTAAAGATTTCTATGTATATATTTTTTTTTAAAGAGTGCTTTATCAGAAGTATCTTTTGGAAATATTTTCTCCCAATTTGTGGCTTTTTTTCATTGTTTTGACAGTATCTTCTGCAGAGCAGAAGTTTTTAATTTTAATAACCTTCAGTTTATCAATTTCTTCCATGGATAGTGCCATTAATGTTATATGTAAAAAGTCACCACCATACACAAGGTCATCTAGATTTTCTTCTGTTATTTTCTAGAAATTTTATAGTTTTACCTTTTACTTAGGTTCATGATCCATTTTGAGTTAATTTTTTTGAAGAGCATAAGGTGTATGTCTAGATTCATTTTTTTTTTGCATATAAATGCTCAGTTATTCCAGCACCATTTACTAAAAAGATTGTCTTTGCTGCATTGAATTATCTTTGTTTCTTTGTCAAAGTTTAGTTAACTATATATATCTGGATCTGTTTCTGGGCTTTCTATTCTATTCCATTGATCTATTTGTCTATCCTTTTACCAATACCACATTGTCTTGATTACTGTAGCTTTATTTAAATCTTGAAGTCAGGTATTGTCCTTTTCCAATTTTGTTCTTCTTTAATATTATATTGGATATTCTCAGTGTTTTACTTTTCTGAATACGATTTAAAGTCAGTTACTTGATATACACAAAATAACTTGTTGGGATTTTGATGGAGACTGGATCAAGTTGTGAAGGACTGATATCCTTACATGTGATCTGCCTTTGAAAAGTTCTGTCTGATTTGAACTATTTTAACTGATAAGTAAAATACTGTAAAATCTAGTTATCAGGAAAAAGAGATTAGTATTCCTTTAATTCTAATATAAGAATCTGAGAGGGGCACCTGGGTGGCTCAGTGGTTGAGCATCTGCCTTTGGCTCAGGTTGTGATCCTTGGGTCCTGGTATTGAGTCTTGTATCAGGGATCAGGGGAGCCTGCTTCTCCCTCTGCCTGTGTTTCTGGCTCTCTCTGTGTATCTCTCATAAATTAATGAATAAAATCTTAAAAAAAGAATCTGAGGAAAATAATTTATGAATGGTAAGCAGAACCCAATGGATTTGAACCATATAGTGCAGTTTTGCTTCACTTCATGTTATTTCTGATCTTGAGAAGCCTTTAAGTCAGGAGAACAAGCAATTTGATGACAAATCATCTAGACTTTTGCACCTTTCTCTTTAGGCAAAAAGGTTTTTCTGCTTCATCCACCTGGTTGAAATGTTGTGAGACAGAGTTAATCTTGGGGAAAAGTGTGAAAAGTGATGAGCGCTGAGCCATCATCACCATAGTTATCATCATTGTCATTTGTCTATCCCAGAAATTTGCATGTAGCCAAGTAATCTATATTTTGCCTAAATTTCAAATTTGGACATAAACTAGAATTATAATTACCAATATATTGAATTTCTAAGAAAAGTTACTGAAATGTACAGATATTAGAGCAAAGAACAGAAAATGTTTACAATAATTTTTACTTTTTATTATTTACTGTTTTATTATTATTTCTATATTTACTTTTTATTATTATCTATATAGTCTTAAGTATTGTTTGTAATAAAAATATAAATTGAATCCTATTTATACTATTCTATTTATAAAAATATATGGAAAGCTGGTTCAGAATATATTAAATTTAAGATTATGGGGATCAGGAATAGGTCATGGGTTAGGTTAATCCTCTTTTCTCTCCTTCAATTATTTGTTTTCCCAAGGTGATTATTTCATTCTACATTTGAAATATGACTAAAACATGATGTGTGTGTGTGCACACGCACATCTCTAAGACTTGAATATATGATAGAATAGAACTCAGTATAATATATGATACAGGTTTATATTATCAATTAAAATGTACATATAGTTAGAAGTCACTTTGCACAAAATTGAGTGGGATTTGAATTTCTGGATTGAAATTTGTGGTTACAGAGTTTTGGGGTTAACTGATACATTTTTCTGCCTACTACTCTCTGTGTCTTATTCATAATCAACTGAAGCCACCTTGCAAATATTTGTAGTTCCATATCCCAAGACAGCTTTTTACCTAGTAACAAATTCACTTAAAACATTCTCAGTGCTTTAGCTCTTTGAGCAAACTGATTTTCTGAGCTCTGAACACTTTTTTTTACCAGAATCTTGAGAATTGCCCTTTCCCAGGAGCAGGGCTGCCTTTAGCTTTCTTGCCACGTCAGTCCTTGAAGGGGAACAGCCTGTGGGAAGCAGGGCTTTGGTACAAACACTGTGCCTGGGAGGAGAACTATGCCCAAGGTCAGTTGTACTTAGTTGCAGTTGTAAAAGATCTGAGAGGCATATTTTCATGGCCACCATAGTGGATGAGAGCTAGTTTATTATCAAAGGAACTCCTGGGGCCAAGAAAGTGAAAATATCAAAAGAAAACCCAAATATTTAAGCGTCTATAATGTTCCAGGTGTTTTCAGTGACTTCACACTTGTTGTCTCTTTTAAATACAACAATCCTAAGAAGTAAATCTTACCATCCTTATATTGAATATATGAAAACTGAATTTCGATAATGGATATCATCTTAATTTTAAGGAGATATTTGAAGAGTAACTAACACTATATTAAACTCAATTGCTAAATGGATGCCTCTGTTGGGTTCTAGAAAATATGCGGTCAATATCACCACCAATTTCATCAGAAAAATCTTAGGTATTGTGAAGCTCAAATTTTAACACTGGCAGCATATTGGTTGCTTCCTCTGGTAGGTTTACTTCAGTCATTTTTGATAAAATATCTCCCAATATCCATGTCTGAATAACAATAGTTTGTCATTAATTGTTTCAAGTAAAATGATATTCCTTTCAAAGACTGGCTAGTTTAGCTTGTGATTCAATTGTGCAAGTGCTTCTCCTCCAGAGAACCATCGAACTTCAGAATATAGAAGTGCATTTGTATACTTTCCACTTTGTCACACCGGTTATTGAAACGATGCGTCTTCAAGTTTCAAGATTTAATAAAATTATAAATTTTTACAGCTTTACTGAGAACATTCTTAAGGGAAGCTCTTCATTTAATTAACTTTGAACTATTTATTAAATGTGGATTTGTGGTGGTGAGAAATAGCACGATGTCTAGTAGTTTGGTCCAAACTGCCAGCAGCTTTATCCACCTTTACTTTTTGTACCATTAGTGCAGTTATGAACACAGTAAAAAAAATCAAGTAATATCTTAGTATTATTATGATAAATTTTGACCATGTGTATCCACTGAACGTATCTTGAGTTACTGAGGCATTCACAGACCACCCTGTAAGACGTTGTTCAAGATTATAATTAAGAACCTTGAGACAATCCTAGAATATTTGCTCCCTGAGGGCACAGGTCTGTTTTGTTCATTTATGTGTTCCAAGCACTCAGAATGATCTCTAACCCATGATATAAGTATAAACTTATTATCTGTAGTGTTAAAGAAAGAAACATTTAAATCATGAATTTTGATCCCTCTTCTCTCCCCAGCCCCTCACCACCAATCAGACTATGTGCTGAATGGTCTCATGATTCAGTTTTCTATTCTTTAAAAGAGATAATATTAGTACCTACCTTATAGGTAGGTATGTTTTAAAGATGAAATGTGGCAGTGCATTAAAATGCTCCACAGAGTGACCAACACAAGGTAATGATTTCCGTTATTTAAAAATATATTAAGAAAAAATGTATATATTAAGGAGCCATAGTTGTCTCAGTTATAGCTGGTCTGATTGTCTATACTAGTTTTGTAATCAAAAGAATAAAGTATCATATATAAACAAAGACCTGGGATAGCAGTTCAAGTGTCTTCAGGCACTCAGGCTTCTGTTTTTATGCACTAATATCATACCACATGACTTTCATCTTAAGGTCATATCTTGATTCAGTATAGGTGCTGGAGGCCAAATTTCTGCTTCTGCAGTGAAGGCCAGAAGAAGAAAGAAAAGTAGAAAAGTTCTTTAAAGAGTCTGACCCAGGTGAACCAGCTCCCTTTAAACAGATTTCTCAGAAGTCTCATATCCCAAATCTACATTTTGTTGGCTGCAGCATGGTCACATATAAGCAAGGCAGAGAAGTCAGACTTTTATTCTTTGTCAACCTGCCTACCTAAAAATTAGGGTTCCTATAGTAAGAAGAAAGAAGAAAACTGATAGCCTCCACCTATTTCTGGAACAATGTAATGGTTGCTATGTAACATATAACATGGATATATTCTATTGTGCAGAAGTGTGATTGATACAGATGCTTTTTGCTCCTCCATGGCTATAACAACTCTTTGACCTAGCACTGAACTCAGCACCTCACCATAGGCCTTTATCTTTACAAAAGGGCCGAGCTGGCGCATCACACTCTATCTAGTGCCTCTACGTTCTCCCCAGGATCAAGCGATGGGAATTTATATGTACAGTGCTTCGAATGTGATTCAGCTATCCTGATGACTAACCATTTTAGGCTGAACTGAGAGCACTACAGCTCTCTAAGTTTCCTGAATCTTATCCCAATTATATTTCGTTTAATAACACTCAGTGAAATATCTGGTGGCAGGGGAAATGAAACTACATGCTTTTTATGGGATCATTCATCAAGAACTAATTGAAGCGTTCATACAATTTAGTGCTGATAAAACAGTGTAACAATAAACAATAACAAAATTCACTGGAGAAGGATTTGTTTTGCCGTGAGGAAAATGGTTCCGTTTCATCCTGGGATTCCTGGTTAAAAGAGTCTCCAATTTACAAAAGGATAAGCGCAGACTCCTCTGCATAATGACGGGGTGGAAGCTGTGTCAAATATATTAGTGTTGCTCCACTGGAGCCATTCTCATCCTAAGTATTTGCTATTGTGTGGGACTCTGGCAGGAGGCTGCAGGACCAATAGGATTTTTAAAAGTTTCTTTTTCCTCTTTATTGTTACTCCACTTAAAGCAGCCCCTTCATAGTTTTTATTGGAAAATATAGAAAAACTTAACGTGTAGTTTCATAAAGTTCAGATTTTCTTAAATCCCAATTTAAGAAGTTCCTTTTGAATACTTCTGCATATGGAGTTAGTTGACTTTTTGTCATTGCAATCCCTTTTCCTCCACATGTGGTGCTCGGACATCTGGCTGAATTGAAAAGGAAGGAATAGAGAATGGACACCTTACACATTCTTATTTTCTTAGGAGTGATTGAAAGGAAATAGTAGCAAAATAAAATGTATGAGAAATGTGCCCTAAACTGCTATCAACCTGACATTTATTTGTTATATTTATATGACTTAGATGGCAGTAAGTACCATATTATAGGTGCAGAATTTCCTTGGTAATTGGTATGTCTCATATATAATAACCACAGATTTTATTGGTAAAATGTATTACCTAGACTAAACTTAACTCCAGGCGATAAGACTAGACTCTCTACCATCACCATTTTAAATTTTAAGCAGCATTATATGGATACAGATTTTTAGATAAATGATCAGCATATAATAAGGCTTGGAAGATTATATGAATGGTCATCTTTCACGGACACCATTAATATTTATTAATGTGTTTTAAAAACCTGCCTATAAAATAAGTAGCTCTGGTAATGGAGATATGGTCAGATATTGTAGTTTTAACATACAAATTTTTGTTCAAATCACTTTGCATTATAAAAAGTAATTTCTCCTAAGGGCTTTTTAAGCTGTAGTTTTCTAAAAGTCTTAATACATCTTAAACAAAGCACTGCCAAGCCTAAATTATTTCCTAAAATTAGAAGGATTTATAAAAACCACAATCACACTTTGGGTTGGCTAAGAAGTGGAATCAGTGCTTTGTGTATTTAGTTGCCAGTCACTTCAGTTAATTTGTAGCACCATTAAAAAGTGAAAGATAAATTTATATTATGACATAAGAAGTATTAATTTAATAGATATATTTAGTGATAAAATTATGATTGTGGATTTCATAGCTTTCATACTGTAAACTACATTTGACTTTCCACGTAGATCTGCCAAATAGAATTTTATAACAAAGGCACCTGAAAATGGGAATGATGGATTAGCATAAATTAAGTCAGCACCATGCTATAATGCTTCTACTGTGGTTCTCAAACATACTAGGCAGCTTCTACACCAGGATTTTTCTTCTACGTGACGTTTCTCTCTTGATATTCCCACAAGACTTGCTCACTCATGTGTTTTAGACCTTGATCAAGTGCTGTCTTCTCAGTGAGGACTGCCTGACTTCCTTATTTTGTGTTGCAATTTGTACTTTCTTCATCTCCAACTTATAAACCCTAATGGCTACCTAGCTTATTTTTCCTCAGTAATACTTATGACACTCTATGTGTACATATTTATTGATTTTCTAACAACACTTTTTTTTGGAATATAGATTCTGTGTGGGCAGGTGATATGCATGTTTTATTCACTGCTTGATCCCAGAGCCTGACATATGATAGGGATTCAGTAATATATGTCAAGTGAATGGATTAGGGTTCTAGATCTCCCATATCTCATGCATGAGCTGTTTGAGTTTAGGCAAGTTACTTAGTCTGCTAGTTTCTCTTTCCTTATCTAAAAAACATGAGAAATAATGATGCCTGCTACATTTTGCTGATTAAATGAAACACTATGGTTAAGAGTTTTTTCCTAAAGGCAAACTATTATTGTGGACCATCAAATAACTTTCAGGAAACCCTGTGGAGGTAATTGATTTTGCTTTGTTTGGGTTATCTCGTTTAGAGGAGATGTAGACTTGGATTACACTGTTGGTTTTAGTATACAGATTAAAGCTATGGACCTTTTGCCTGTTGTAAATTGTTAGTAATACAGCAATCAGTTAATCTTGTGACCAAAAGTAGGCAGTGATTTAGAGAGACATGTTTAGAGGTGACATTTGGATGCGAGGTAGAATTTAAGGAATGGAAATTTAGGTAGGTTAAAGGTAATAGGATGTTGAAGCTAATCGACCTACATGAGAAATGAACTGGTGAGTGTGGCCTCATTCATAACATGCTATCAAGAAAAGTGAGGCATCATAGAAAGTGTAGTGTGATGATTAATAATATATATCAATTTGGTTATGCAACAGTATGAAGTGTTTGACCAAACATTGGTCTAGATGTTGATAGAAGGCTGTTTTGTAAATGTGATTAACATTTACAATCAGCCGACTTTAAGGAAAGGAATTTTCCTTTGATAATGTGGGTGGTGGGTCTCATCCAACCATTTGAAGGCCTTAAGAGCCAAACACTGAGGTTTCCCAGAGAAGGAATTCTGCCTCAGGGCTATAACATAGAAACCAGGGATCCCTGGGTGGCGCAGCGGTTTAGCGCCTGCCTTTGGCCCAGGGGGCAATCCTGGAGATCCAGGATCGAATCCCACGTCGGGCTTCTGGTGCATGGAGCCTGCTTCTCCCTCTGCCTGTGTCTCTGTCTCTGTCTCTGTCTCTCTCTCTCTCTCTGTGACTATCATCAATAAATAAATAAAAAATTAAAAAAAAAAAAACATGCCTGAGTTTCCAGCCTCTCTGTCTGCCCTATGGATTTGCTAGCTCCCACATTCCTATGAGCTAGTTCCTTAAAATACCCCACCCCCACCCCCACCGTGTGTGTGTGTGTGTGTGTGTGTGTGTGTGTGTGTGTCTGACTGACTCTGGCTCCCTCTTTCTTTTTTATTGGTTCTGTTTCTCTGGAGAACCCTGATTTATAAAAGTAGTAATCTGTGGTTTATGATTCTTGATTTGGGGATAATTGTGAGAATCAAATAAAACAATGTGTGCTAATCTCAAAATAAAACCCTAGCATACAGTAGGTATTCAAAAAAACGTCATTTTCATCTTAGTGATGATGGTAAACAAATCAGGTGATATGTTTACCAGTGAAGTCTGGTCCTCAATTAGCCTATGATAGTATTATCCACTGAGTACCTAAAGTTTGCTGACTGATTTGACAACTCAAATTCAAATAAAGAAAAAGAGTTCAGTCTATTATAAAACATAGAGTATTAAGTATAGAAGCAATTTGGTGTATGTAACTGTAGGGAGAACAGTGTTTAGAAAGGGTATAAATTCTTTAGCAAACATACTGGAATTCAAACTCCATCCTTGCTTCTTAACTATGTGGCCTTATCTGTGGAATGGGTATTATAATCCTTTCCCCACAGTAGTATGGCAATTTAGTAAAATAAATTATATAAAACATCCAGAACTGTACCTGTCATATTTCTCTCCTCATTTCCCTAAGGTACAATTGGTTAATATCAAGTTTCCTAATTTTTGAAATTTCAGTTTTGGCCCTTCTGTGCCAAAAGAGAGGTCAATTTCAAGTTTCATAATTGGAGATAGACATTTTTCTTTTTCCCTCCATGTAAATGAAACTTTACTGAGAGAAAAGAATACCGATAAAGCACAAGCAATTTTTAAGGCAGTCTTGCATTGACTAAAAAGCTTCATAGAGAAGAAAAGGGTAATTGCCTTGCTAGACAAGGTGGTACAGAGTTAAAGCCTCTCACCCTTTTAGCCAAGTACCTCAGAGAGGGGGTGGATGCACCCCAAAACCAATGATCCTCAGATATTCCTCTAGAGCAGCTGTAGTTGGCTTACCCCAACAGATTCAAGAGCAGCAACAAGGCCCAGGGTGAGCTCTGTCATTGCAAAGTCAACTATGGGACCCTGATAATAAAGCTAAATGCTCTACAGAGTAAAAGAAACCAGAATCATTGTCAGTGTTATAAAATATGTATTTTACTGTATGTCAGTCCAAGGTGTATTTTATTATCAGTAGTGCCTATTAAGGAAGAGTTATTCATTCTCAAGAATATCAGATAAAAATATTTAAGATAGTTCGAGATAAAGAAAGAAGGTGTGGTTTTAGTGCTATAAATGTACCTCCTGCAAACACAAGAGAAAGGTACTTCTTATAGGATGGAAGGAATGGAGTGATTCAATTATAATATTATTTCTTGAAAATTAAGGTGTATTATTAAAGTATACTTTAGAAAAATGATTTTGGTATCATGTTATCAAAGTTACATTTCATATAAGTTAAGAAACTCAATTGATGAATTTGTTCCATGTAACGAAAAAGGAGCAATAATAATAGTAGTGGTAGTATAGTTAATATTAATAGCTTTAAAAGCAGAGTAAAACAAACAAACAAACAAAAAAGCAGAGTACGCACCTCCAGGGATGCTGAAAAAATGTGGGAGGACAAAGGCTCTGGCCAGCACCCTTGCAACAGGACAAGGCTGGAGCTAGATCAGGAAGGCAGATAAGTCTGGGATGTCATTGGGCAGGTGGAAGCAGAAACCCAAGTCAGAAATGTCCTGCTAGAGCATCTGGGTTCAGAGACCAACAGCCAAAATGTCTGTATTGGGGATAAGCTAAGAGTAGGCTCATTAAGACAAGGTTAGGAATGAAGAGAGATGGAAGGAGAGACAGCAGCCAGGCTGTGTTTGATGGTACTGAAAAGAAGGGACCCTGGAGGATGAAAGCAGAATTGAGGCCAAACTTTACCATTTAGTTTTCTTTTCAAATTGTTAATAGCTTTATTTGATTTTCATTATAAATATTATAAACATATGTTGAAATACTTAGATGATTTAAGAACTGTATGCACAAGATACAAAGTAAAATCCTGAATTCCATATATTTAATAAGTATGGTACCAAATATTTTTTGCCTTTCTATATACAGCACATAATTTCTTTTTTATACATGACCTGTTTTTAAGAACTTCATATTTTTCAATGAATATAAATCCATATTGTTTCATATTATTTCAATGAATATAAATCCATATTGTTATTTTCAATGCATGCATAGTAATTTATTTGGTGAATATACCCAAACTTACTTTATCCATCTTCTGTAGATGAACATTTAGGCTTTTTATGTTTTTTTTTCTAGTGTAAACCCTCTTTAAAAGTTCTGGGTTTTTTCCTGCCTGTTTCAATTATAAATAAAATTTATTTTTCATCCTTAAAACACTATAATTGCATGAAGAAAGTTTTGAAAACAGAAAAATTTAAGTATTTATATGTTTACCATTATATCATCATTTTGGCTTACTTTCTCAGAATCTTTTTTTTTGGTCCTAACTTCTATGACTTTTAATTATCTGGTTGGTAATTTATATGCTGCTCACTCAAAGGCATCCCTCAAACCTGAAGTCTGTAGTTGTTTCTAGTCTCAGAGGTGCCAACATACATCAAGGAGGAATGTAGGATGAAATGAAGGGAGGCTGTGATAACCAGAAGCTTCTTCTAGACAGGAGAGGTGGTGCTCGCTATTACAGGTGGAAACTGAGGTCTCTTGGAGGCTTACTTCCTGAATCCCACCAGTTACCTTGCTTGTGTGTCATCCCAGGGACACTCTGAGCCTCTGGTGCTCGAGGGTTGTTGGGTTAAGTACAATGAATACTGGTGTTTATTAAAAAGACAAACTGTGCTTGTAGCATTGTACATATTATCCTATTTAATCCTTACAACACTTTGAGTTAGATATAATAAGCCCCTTTTTGTAGATAAGATGAGAGGTTCAGAAAGGTTAAGTTACTTGGCCAAGATTACATTATATAGAAGAACTGGAATAAAAATCTGTAACTGTGGGCCTCTGAAAGAAATAAACTAGTGAATAGCCTACTTAACGTCCTGGGGTATTTGGAGGTGGCAATAAGTGGTAGTAGTTTCCTAAATTTAATTCTTCTTGATTATACCCTGCCAGTCAATGAAATACTAGAGTGTGAGAACATATGACTCAAAATTACCTTCACTTATGTGATAAATGGGTAAGTAATGCTGTAAATTTGGTTATATGTTTGGTGAGACTGAGAAGAGTATGAGGACTTATGGGATGAACTCCACTGGCTTAGCTCTACCAGGTACTTGCCCTCACCAAAGGTTTTGATGATAAGAAGGAACCCAAGATGCTCTAGGGCTTACAAAATAGTTTCAGATGATACTGTCACTTGTCATAATGATTTGTGTTTGGCTATACCACATACCGAGGATGATCAGCAAGAAAAATGGATTGCCTAGGAATGGGACAACATACTTGGCACTGCAGGAAGAATAAAGAAAGTGGGTAGGACCAATATTTTTCATAGAAATCAGAAATGATTCCTCATGAGATTAATGAACCAAATATTTTGCTTCCATTGGATCCAAAGGGACTTTCTGTAGTGTAGTTCGATACCAATCTAATATGGAGAATAGTCTAGGTAGGGCACTAGGTAGGGCAATGAATGTCTCTTACTTTGTTGTATTATCAACTTTCACTTTTTGTAAGTCTATTCCTCTCCAGTACTATCATGTGTACTGTAGCAGCAGGATCAATCTTGTAAACATATGACCTCAATAGACTGGTTTGTGGTAGGCAATTTGCCAGATATATTGAGTCCTTATCCAGGAGGTTTAGAATTAGGGGTCATAAATGTCATACTCATGCCAGGGGTCCAAACTGTTAGCAATAGTTGTTTGACCACATGTCCTGGCATTTGGACTAGAAAGATAAGGAAGCAATGACAGGGAGATAGAAAAATGAAACAGAACCATAGGGAACAATAGAGAAGAAAGTTGCTCATTCTAGTTTTTCCTGAGGTCCTGTGCCATTGTTATTTTTGGGGTTAGTGAGATATCTCACATCTTTATAAAGTTCCGTTTTTATCTTAAACTGGTTGGATCTAGGTTTCTGTCACTTCCAACCACAAGAATTCTAACTAATATAACTAGTCTCAAACTAGATTTAAAATGAATGGAACCAAGAAAAAAGTGAGGCAGCTCCTATATTTGATATGCAAACCAGATTATCTGTATGGGAAATAGGAAAAACTAAGTGGTTTTCTAAATTCAGAGCCACTGTAGTCAACTATATATTAATAAAGGTGACTCCTATTTCTTGAGGAAAATATGACATTTAACTAACAGTACCAAAGGCAAGCTCTCACCTTTTGGAAAGGTCTTTTTACTCTTTAATATGATTGTTAAAATAGCAATGGATTTTTTTTTCATGGCAGGCACTATGGAAAGATAATAGGAATAACTGGACCGCAGTGAAAGTTTCATTTCAGAAATATTTTCAAACTACTCATATAAAAGAACAGCCAAACAAAACAAAATCCCTCTCATTTCAGCTTATTTTATAAGAAATTGTGCATTTAAGACAGCTGAAAGTGAAAATAAAAGAAATAAAAATAATTTAATAGAAAATCTATACATTAAAGTTTAATTATGTTGTAGAGAATCTATATTGAAGTATTTGGTAATATCTGTCTCTAACAATCTAGAATTTCTGAAAATATTATAAAAATATACATGCTCTACTATTTGTACATGATACAGTTATTGTAATATCTAAAAAAAGAAAATGTTGACTAGTGACTTTTAGAAATACGTTCAGAGCACAAATTATTAACAATTCTTATTTCCATCCTATCTAAAAAATAATAAATATAATCTTTTATCCCATGTCACAATATTCTGAGAAGCATGTCTTCCTGAACAGTCTCTTTTATGTGTACACATAGAATATTCTAGTTATTTTAGTATATTTTTGTACAAACTGTTTAAATACAAAATACAAAACAAAATAAAACTGAAAATTTTATTTTTTAATAATTTACTTTTATGAATTTAACATGTCTTATCATAAAGTGTATATCAATCTGAAATTAAAATCACATGAAATGTATCATACTGGCTTACTTCATAATTTGGTGTTAATTCATACTAATATCTTTTCATGTGTTTGAAAGTATGGTAAATGTGTCACAAATGGAATGGAGAGCAATGACAAACTGGGAAAGTATTTGAGCATGTAGAACAAAAAATTTCATATTCTCTTTAAAGCATGTCTACATGGGGACGCCTGGGTGGTTCAGCGGTTGAGCATCTGACTTTGGCTCAGGGCATGATCCTAGAGACCCGGGATGGAGTCCCACATGAGGCTCTCTGCAAGGAGCCTGCTTCTCCCTCTGCCTATGTCTCTGCTTTTCGCTCTCTCTGTGTCTCTCCATGAATAAATGGGTAAAATCTTTAAAAAAAATAAAATAAAACATGTATACATGGATTTTAATGTCTTTATAAAAATATGTGTGTATTATACAAATATATAGAATATGTATGTTTATATATACATGTATGTGTAAATAAAATTGTATGTAATATATTAATTAACTCCTTGGTGGAAAGTTAGCTCAACTTTTTGCTGCTATAAATATAATTCTACAATTAACATTCTTGTATATAAATTCTGGAAAACATCTACAGTCATTCTTTTTTTTTAATATTTATGTATTTATTCATTCAGAGAGAGCGAAGAGAGAGGCAGAGACACAGGCAGAGGGAGAAGCATGCTCCACGCAGGAAGCCCGATGCGGGACTCGATCCTGGGTCTCCAGTATCATACCCCGGGCTGCAGGCGGCACTAAACCGCTGCACCACGGGGGCTGCCCCTACAGTCATTCTTAAGAAAAATTCTTATTAGAGAGTTTAGTGCATCAAGAGAAAGGAACATTTTTAAGGCTCTTGATATGTCTTGCCACATGCGATTCAGATAATTTTATTTTTGGTGTAAAGAGATGTTTTTATTAAAGCACAGGGACAGGACCAGTGGCAGAAATTGCTGCACTGAGAAGGAATGACTGATTATATACTTTTAGGTTGGGAGAGGGTGGTAGAGATAATGGAAGTTTTTAGAGGATTTGCATCTGTTAAAGAAGACTTACAGGATCCTGGAGGTCTGGCTATTGCCAAGCTAACATTACTTTAAGTCTCTAGCAAAAATATCAACATTAAGGCAGCCTGGAGTTCCTTGAGGCATGTCTCCTACATGCCTCAGGTATTTATCAATGGCTGCAAGTTGCAAGGAAATTTAACCTTATCTATATTTCTCTTGCCTTTGTTCTCTTCATCATTCTCCCCCTACCCCGCAAACAATTTAGACCCTTAAATCTTTAAGGTTGCTGAGAGTGGAAGGTCTTATCTTATATAACTTCTTCCTGTTAAGTTATCTTATATAACTTCCTTCCTTCTTCCTAAGAGGAGTATAGAGATGTCTCTACCTATGGATCAACACTGGTCAGCTGGGGAATTCCAGAATTTCAGATACTTTTTAAAAATAGATGTTAACATACATAATATACATTGTCTTTGTACTAAGTATACATAAAATGATATGTAGTTATTACCTCCTGGTCATTGGGCCTCTTCCAGTTTTATCTGTCCCCTATTCTGCCCTGAAATAAGCAATGTCAATAGCTTTCTTTCACTCATGCAAACATATACTTGTAGAAGTCTGTTTTGTTTTGTTGTTTTTCACCACCAAAGAGAACCAAATTAATTGGCAGATTACTTCTTCTATTTGTAAAATATTGTCATCATCCTATAAGTCAACAGATTTTTTAAAATAATTTTGAAATTCTTATGGCACCTCCATATGTTTATAATTTTGTATAAATATGATTATATCTTACATGTCATTACTTTTTTAAATAAAATTTTGTATTTATTTGAGAGAGAGAGGGTGAGTATGAGAAAGTGCATAAGTAAGGGGAGAGGGAGAGGGAGAAGCAGACTCCCCGCTGAGCAAGGACCCCCCCCCCCCCATCTTCACCCCCACCCCTGAGAGAGGGCTCAATCCTAAGACCCCTAGATCATGACTGGAGCCGAAGGCAGACACTTAACCGAGAGATCTACTTTTTAAAGAGCAATTATTTTTTTAACATTTCCAGCCTTGTTCTTTTCATTCAGTTTCCCACTATTTCCACACTCACACCAGGAACAGATATCCTAGTATACCGTCAGCTACATATATACACAAATGCTTTCACAATACACACACTTCTACATATATAAACATATATAAATACATATGAATCTGTAAATACACATATGAACTTGTATACAGTTATGCATACCCCATGCATAAGTATACTTGTAACAATCTATTTGTCTAATTTATAGAGATTTGTCTTTTTTATTTTTACAGAATAATTAATATGCTATATCGCTGATGGCATCTTGTTTTTCTCACTAAGTATACCTAGAAATTTGAAATTCTCCAAGTCAAATGTGATGGTGCTAACTCACTCTATTTAATGGACACATAACGGTTCACCATGTTAATGTACCATAATGTATTCACACTTAATTATTGATGGATCATATACATTTTAATCTTCACCAATTTGGTAATGAAATGATGATGATTGTTCTAACAGGCTAATTGAATGAATAATTATGTTGACCACTTTTTCATGTACCTGTTGGCCATTTTTTTAAAAATGACTTCAGGTCCTCTTCTTATTTTTAATTGGATTATTTGGGGCCTTTTTTTACTTTTTTGTTGTTGTTATTGAGTTGAGTTATATGTATATTTTAGATATTAACCCCTTATCAGATATATGATTTACAATGTTTTTCCCATTTCATAGATTGTTTTCTCATTTTGTTGATTGTTTCTTTGATGTGCAGAAGCTTTGTAGTTTGATGTAATCTCATTTGTTTTTTATTTTGTTGCTTATGCTATAGGTCCAAAAAAATCATTGCCAAAGCTCATGTCAAGAAGTTTTTCTCCTATGTTTTCTTCCAGTACTTTTATAGTTTCTAGTCTTACATTTAAGTCTTTAATCCATATTGAGTTAATTTTTGTGAGTAGCAGAAAATAGGGGTCTAGTTTTATTCTTTTCATGTTAACATTCATTTTTCCCAGTACCATTAATTGAAGAGACTTCTCTCCATCAAGTTTTCTTGGCTCTCCTGTCAAATATTAGTTGACCATATATGCATGGGTTTGTTTCTGAGCTCTTAATTCTGTTCCATTGGTCTATGTGTCTGTTTTTATGCCAGCCTACTGTTTTGATTACTATAGCTTTATAATATAGCTCGAAATCAGAAGTGTGATGCCTCCTCCCACTTTGTCCGTTATTCTCAGGATTTCTTTGGCTATTGTGGGAGTTCTGTGGTTCCATACAAATTTTAGGACTATTTTTCTATTAAAAAATACCATTGAAATCTTAAATGAGATTGCATTCAATCTATAGATGGTTTTGGCTGGAATAGATATTTCTGTGTTTTTCACTGAAAATTTGTTCCTCTTGACTGATGTTTGCTTTGCTATGGGAGCATTACCCTTTCTATTGATGATTAAATGTTTTCTTTACACAAAAGTATAACCCTTTGTTTGCTGTATATGTAGCAAAACTTTCCCACAATTTGCTATTTTGTCTTTTATTTTACATTATGGAGATTGCATTTTTAAAGGAGAAATTTTAATTGTTATGTAGTTAAAAATATCAGAGTTTCCATAAGCACAAGTTTATCCAGTAGTCACTCAAAAATTTATATTTATCTAGGATCAATTGCCTAGATTTGTCTGCTGTGTTTGAGAAAGTCTTAGGAGATAAAAACACCAATTATGTAATGTTTATTTTACATAACAATAAACTCTTTATGGTTGCTATTGTGGGTCAAAACATGTATGTTAAACCAAATTTACATGTATTTGATTTGTAGTCAGAATTTTGTCAGTGCTCCATTTTCATATTTATGAATCGTGGTACATAGGATACTGTGAAATCCATACAACATTATTTATAGATTAATCTTTTCCACTACTTGTAAACTTTTGAATATGTAACTGTTGCAGTCAAAATATTTTAGGAGTTTAGAGGTTATGATTCAAAGAAACTGAGTAGAGATTTACGAGCACAAAGAACATATTTTATTATTTGATTTGTGTTCATATATGTCTTTTCTTGAGAGGTAGTAATAGGAAAAATAATATGAATAAGTATTATAACAGAAATGAATAGTATGAAAATTAAAACTAATATGCAAATGAAAATTACTACTAAACATTTTAAGAGTCACTGTTTCTGTAATAAAAAATTTAGTGAACTTTGAAGGAAAAAATTCACAAACATGGTTTTTAAGTTTTTCTTCTGAGTCGAATACCATTGGAAATTTGAAGAATATATTTCTGACCATTTTATTCATCTGAAGCACTCTTGAAATAATGTTTTATTTATATAATATTGTATCTTTTAGGTTTTTAATTTGTTACTAGCATTTTACACTTAGTGCTTTACAGCTATTACTACCAATGTCTAAAGTGACATTTAAAATAACCCTGAAAGGTTACAAGGCATTTGAGATTTGGCTCTATCTATCCAACAATCTATTCATCCATCCCCATCCATCCACAAGAGTCTTCCTTGACCTTCCAATAAAGTTACATCCTGATCAACTTATCATAAGTTGAAAATATCACATGTTAAAATGCATTGAATATATCTAATCTGCTGAACATCATAGCTTAGCCGGGCTTATCTTAAGTGACATTAGCCTATAGTTGGGCAAAATTATCTAGCAAAAAGCCTAGTCTCTAATATATGTATCTCATGGAATTCATTGAACTGTACTGAAAATGAAAAACAGAAGGGTTGTGTATTTGTGATCATGTGGCTGACTGGGAGCTGCAGCTCACTGACGCTGCCCAGCATCACCAGAGAGCTACATTGCATATAACTAGCCTGGGAAAAGATCAAAATTCAAAATTCAAGGCACAGTTTCTACTGACTGCATGTTGCTTTCACACCATGGTAAAGTCAAAATATCATAAATTGAACCATCATAGGTCAGGAACCATCTGTATATGCATATCATTCTTACTAAATGCAGGAAAATAGCTAGTTTTATCATTATAAAGCTTAGAACTGCAGTTGAAACACATTGTTTAATGACTAATCAATACAGTGGTCTTTTCCTTATAGAGTTCACATTTAAATTATTGACAAAATTTCCACATGAAGAATATTTATTTCCAAACTATACCATACTTTTCAAGGAATAGTTACATAACTAAAGTATGCTACATAATTATCACTAATATTACTAAAAATATTTAGCACTTATTGATGCTACTTCTCTGCCAGTCCCATTAATTCTCCCAACAGCCATTACGTGGCAATTATGCATATATTATCCATCTTAAAAACAAGGCACCTCATGTTTTGAGACATTGTCACCTATCTCAGTAAGGGAAAAGCTAAGGTCCTTCTAACATAAAACTTTTTCTTATTCATAAGCTTTACTGACCTTATCAATATATAATTTTTTTAAAGTTGGTATAAAATAATTAAGAAAAAATATATAAAACTTGAAATTATAGGCAGATAATGTCAGTGCAAATATCTGTATTAAATGCCTTTTTAAAAGTAGCCATTACACCCACTTGGGTAAGACTGACAAGTAATTTATTTCTTCTCAGTCTGTGCCAACCCTCAAAAATGTTGATTCCATCAAAGAAACCTTAGGAAATCTCCATAAAGTCACAGTTCAACATAAAGGCAATTTAAAAAGCAAAACAAACCGCTTCCCTAAACAATTTCTTCCCTCATGTATGACAGAGATAAAGATATGTATATATTGTAGATGTACAATCTGTGGGCAAAGGTATATGTAATAGTCTCATAATTAAACAACGACTTTAGAACCAAACTTTTATTACATAAATATGTAAATTTACCATTACTTGACTTTTTAGTACTGAAGTTCTCAACTTTTTAATCGATAAAGCTGATAGCTATAGCTTTATTTTCCTAAGAACCCTATCCACATACATTGTATGCCTTGTCTGTGTTTTTATATTAATGTTAAATGACACTAGGTTTGATCAAGTTTTTTTTAAAGAATCTTGCAGTTTTTCTTGATGCAATTCAGAAAAGTCCATAAAACTTTTTCAAAAACACTCATATTTCTGTGCCCTAGTACAGATTCGTTTTCCAATTTAAAATAGTAAAGTTAATACAGAATATTGATCACTTTCAGATAAATATATATACCTCATATTTTAATGGTATTTCTTAAGCATTATATGTTTTCTATTTATAAGTTCTCATGACACAATATATATTATACATATATTATTACATATAACAGATAACAATATAGCCACTTTTTTTTTTTTTTTTTTTTTTTTTTACTATTAGTTGAAGGAACTGAGACTCCTCAAGGTTAAATGATTTTCCCAAGATCACATATGTTATAAATGGTTAACCCTGGGATGGAATGCTTGTCTTAAAAAAAAGTATATGATTATTTATTTTTCACAAATAGATGTTAATTATATCGAATCTAATGTATCATTAAAATAAAAGCAGTCATTCAAACACTCTAGCTGGAAAAAAAATCATCTTTTTTAACTTGCCTTTTTTGTTTAATGTGCACTATAAATGTTCTATAAAGTCATTTTAACTATTGTCAATATTTTATGTTCAATGATGTATTTTAATCAATACATGTATTTTAGTCCATATTTTTTACTAATAACACTAAGATAAATATTTTTTAACATAATGTTTTGATTCTTAAATTTCTAAAAGTGTAATTTTAAAGCTAAAATACTATATTAAAAACCTATGTTAAAATTGTGAAACAAAAGTGAAATGAGTTTACTTTTTTCCCAAAGTTTAATTGAGTTTCTAAAATTTTATCATTTTCCTAAGATTTTGAGTATTGATTTTGATTTGAAGTGTTGATTTCCTATGATATTAAATATTAAGGGGATTATTTAATCTTTCGAAGAAAGATTTTTTTGAATGTTTTTTCTAGTCCATTGCTTTATTTTTTCATAAACATAACTGTAATACAATTTTTGCATTTCTTTATATTTTAATACATGCTAGGATAAAATAGCTTTTTTTCAGTCTTTAATTTATTTTTCATAAAATACTGGACACATTTTTTTTCAAGTTCACGAAAAAAATTCTGTTGAAATTTGGATTAGAATTTCCAATTTAGGAAGTCTACAATCCTGCCTATTTATTTATTTATTTATTGATGAACATAGACGTTTCTTTTTAATTTAAGTTAAATTAGCCAACACTTAGTACATCATTAGTTTCATATGTTGAATTCAATAATTCATCAGTTGCATATAATACCCAGTGCTCATAATCCGGCTTCTTTAGCAGAACTTTGTATTTCCATTCCTACTATGTTATGTCCTTTAGTTAATTTAATGCTATTTCTCTACATATTTCCATAGATTTCTTATTAAATTTATTTTGAGAAATTTGGTATCTTTATATATTTGTGGTCAATGGGAATTATTTATGTATTACATTTTATATTTGACAGTGACTGATATATAAGAAAATAATTGTTTTTCAAATATTAGTTTTATTATCATCATAATGAAATCTAATTCTTTTTAAGTTTTTTCTCTTTTTTTTAGATAGACAAAGAAATTATTTGCTAATGATGATAATTTGTCCCTCTCCAATATTTGTGTCTTTGGTTTTTGCCTTTACGTTCATTTTGAGTTGCTTTGATAGCTTTTTGTAAAGTAATGAAAGCATTATTTTTTCTTAGTCCTGGTTATTATGGATTCAATATAATGCTGATTTATATTGCTTTTTAAATAATATTTAATTTTTAAAAAAACTCTACAGTGGATCTTGAATTTAGCCTATACATTTTAGACCTTTTTTTGAGATGATCTGACAGTTTATTCTCTAACCTATTGAGGAATGAATAATCTTTGAATTACTGGAATTTTTTTTTTATTCAATGTGGATTGCATTTTAATATGATTAAATTTATATAATATTGGTTTATTAAGAACTTTGACTCTAATATTAAAAAATAAACATTGCATATCATTTGTTTAGTTATTTTTATAAGGCTTTGATATTAGATGTATAAAATCTTCATAAGGAAGCTTTCCTTCATAATTTTTTTTAAGATTTATTTATTTATTTGAGAGAGTAAGAAAGCACGTGCATGAGCATGGAAAGGGGCAGAGTGAGAGAGAAAATCTTCAAGCAGACTCTCTTCTGAGTGCAAAGGTCTGGGTGAACTGTATCTCACCACTGAGAAATCATAACTTGGAATAAAAGCAAGAGTTGACCACTTAACCCCTTAGTTGGCTGAGCCACTCAGGTGTCCCTCCTTCATAGATTTAGAAGAATTATAATGTTTTCCAATATATTTCTGAGATATGGTTCACAGCTTTCTTAGTTTCTTCCATCCTTATTGGCTTATTCAGGTTTTCTTGAGTCGATTTTGATGATTCATAGTTTCTAAAAAAATTATCCACTTCAAACAGGTTTACAAATTTATTAGCATAATTTGCCTGTCTAAATTGGAGAAAATTTGTGTCATTATATTTTATAAATCAATACATATTTATACAAATTTATACATATTTACATATGTATGTATGTATGTATGTATGTATGTATCTATCTATCTATCTATCTATCTATCTATCTATATGTTGTAGTTGTTTCCTCTCAGCCACTATTTATGGTGAAAGAGAACTGCAAGACTTCTCTGAAGGTCTGGATGTATTTGTCATCTTCAGTTACTATTCAACAAAATAGGTCTACTATTTACTTCTTCCATAATATACTTATAACTGCTCTCAGCACTTCTGGTTTTAGACTACGTAATCTTAGATTTTGATATAAGCAACAGTAATATTAATTCAGCAATAAAACAAGATAGGGTAGGGTAGTTACTGGCTCAAATATGCTTTAATTTGGAGTTTTAAATTGTGATTAATTTCATCTTTCCATTAAGAAAGCTGAAAAAAAAAAAAGGGAGAAATTACCTACTTTTCAAATACCTCTTTCCTAAACTTTAAAACTGCAGCCAGTTCTTGCTACCTAAATATATCCAGTCACATTTCAATATTCTTTTCTCACATGAAGTTGCAAACAGATTTGTGTTAAGAACCTTAGGTGAACACATTGTTACATAATTGGAAAAACCCATACTTATAAACATCCTTGCTCTTGTTAGATAGTTGAGTCCATTTTTCTACTTCATTCTCTTCTTCAGATACACAAATTCAATATTTGTTGGATTTAATTGTATACTCTCCTTTGTGACTGATTTTTCCAATTTATATCTGCCTGTGCTTTTCTCAAGATTGTTCTCCACATCATAGGTTCAGTTTTCAGCATTGATTCTTCATTTGATTGTTTCTAATAAATTTTAAATTTTATGATGACATGATTTCTTTCCTTAAAAGTATTTTCTTAGGTCCTTCAACTTAGTTTTTATTCAGTCTGTTTTCTTTTATTTTTAAAAAATATTTTCATTTCTTAAAGAGTGCCCAATGCTTATCATCTGAAATTTTATATTATTGGATAATATATTCTTCATCTCTCTATATCACACCGTATTTATTTTCTTCTTTATGGTGCAGATTTTATTTCAAAAGTAGCTTATAGGTGCTTTTTATTTGTTATTTATTTATCCTTAAATGGACAACTGAATGAAGAAGTGCAATTATCTGAAAAGTAAATCATATGAATTTAAATTTCTTTGCACTCTTGTATTTTTTAATCCTTAAAAAATCAACCTAGAGTATTGTACAGAACTGGGCAGCATAGGTGTGTGGAAGAGACACCCTCTGCTTTGTGCCGTTATTTAATATTTTCAGTAACATCTCTATTTAGTTCCTAGTTTCATTTACATGTATCTTGCTTTGAAATAACATCATCAATGTAGGGAATAAACCTGTTAGTCTCCACTTTCTCATCCACGATTCATTATCTTCTGATTTTTATCTCCACCATGCCTTGTCTCTCATACCAGTGATAGCCATGATCCTTTAGCCAAGTCTAATGAACAATTCTCACCTCTTATTTTCATTAAGCATACAACATTTGACCAGTGTTTTCTTCTTGAGACTCTCTCATCACTTATCTTCATTTCTCTTGCTTCTTATCCTATATTAGTAATGAGTCTCCTTTCTTGGCCACTACATAATGGAGCACCTTGGAGTTGGTCCATATATTATTTTTCTTTTTTCTAGCTTTACCTACTTCCTAGATGATATCCTCCAAGCCTTTAGTTTTAAATATACATTATAAGCTATAGACCTCAAATTTATATTTTAAGTTTTGACATCTTTAAGTTCCAGACTTCAATACCCAAACCACCTACTTGTTATCTTTTCATAAACTTCTCAAACTTAAATTGTCTAAAAGAAAGTCTTGTATTTTGTTACTTATTTCATTTATCTTCCTCCTTCAGACTCCCTATCTAAGAAGTTTTATTGTTTCTTAAGAAACAATTATCTACTCAATTTTTCAAACTAGAAGTTGAGGATTCTCATCTGTGTTATTTCTCAAATCTACCCTCGGCAGCCAGAATGATTTGTTAAGATCATAGATCATGACACTGACTTTTCTGCTAAATTGTTTCAATACTTTCAATTTCTATTACAACAATATTGAAACCACTTATCACAGATTTATTTAGTTCATGGGTCCTCATTTGTTCTTCTGCCTCCCTTTCCAAATTCATCTTGACCCTTTCTTCGCTCAGTCAATATTCTTTGACCACACTGTTCTGATTTTTTTTCTTTTATCATTTTGAGCCCCTTTTCTTCATTGGACTTTACTGTGGCTTTTACAACTGCTAGGGTGCTGTTGTCTCATTTCTTTCGAAGAAAAGTTTATTATGACCCATTACTTTTCAGCTTAAATGTTATGTTTTCAGAGAAGTCTTTATAACCACTGCATCTAAGACAGATCCCCTATCTTCTATAATTATCTAATGGCATTTGTTACAATCTGTAATTGTCTTTATTATTTATTTTCAGTGTTCCTGAGGACAGGGTCCTCATCTATCTGATTCACAGTATTATGCCACTTCCTGTCATGGTGTCTGCAAGTCTAGACAAAGGCTTCAGAGGCTCTAAGCATTGATAAGAGCATGGAACTCTCCTCCACCAAATATTATTTAAAACATATGAAACTATAAAATAAGTTTGAAGTATAATAAAAATCTGATCTTTATCATGATGACTATTTTGAATAAATAATATGGTAAACATTAGAATTTTTCTCATAGTTTTGGTGATCCTACTTTGATGGCACCTTAAAGATATACTTGGTTGTCTTATGGATGTTCTAATATCACTTAATAAATAGTGCTTTATTAATAAATGAAGGAATGAATGAATGGGCATTATAAATTTACTTGCAACATAAAGATTTCTAATTTTCCTGATCTCTTAAGAAAAGAAAGCTGTTCAGTCCTTATACTCAGTCCTTAGAACCCTTTTCAATGTGTGGAATTCTCAAAACATCTTAGTAGGTGTATTTCTGACTCATGTAGAGGGGGAAAAAGTGCTTATGATCAACTGAAATTTGGAAACATGACAACTTTGCTACCAGTCAAGGATGGTATGGAAGATGGAGGAACTCATAGAGGAAAAAAGTTCATATTGAAGGAAGATGAAGCCTTTGCTTTTACTATTATAACTGTTACTTTTTTGGAAATTATAAGGGAAGTATTTGAAGAAGGGGGCTATTAATAAGAGGAGAGATTGATCCTGCATTTAAGGCTAGGAAAGCTAAGATTTCCATTACTTTAGGACATTGCTGATTATTACTTTTATAGAAGCTTTCTACCTTTATTTTGATAAAATATATCAAATAACTCTTTATAAAGGGTTGATTATCCAAAGTTTGCTACCTACCTGCTACTTAGTCAATTCCAAAAATTGGATAACAGGTAGTGTTTTAGATAATACGTCACCACTGATTTTCAAGGGGAGTTCAATATCTTTTATCTCGAGGAAAATTTTATTTTTTAACAGATTTTATTTATTTACTTGACAGAGAGAGAGAGGGCACAGAAACAGAGACAATCGCAGAGGGAGGAGTAGCAGGCTCCCTGCTCAGCAAAGGCTCGATCCCAGGACCCCGATCGTGACCCAAACCAAAAGCAGATACTTAACCGACTGAGCTACCCCTCAAGAAAGATTTTAGTTTCAAAATTCTTCTTATCCTTAACATTATCCCTGGCCTCTCACCATCTGTCCAGAACATAAGTGTAGATATGCATTTTGATTTTGCTTCCCTTTAGTATTCCAGTTCTGAAGGCAAGTGATGATTCTAGGAAGTATTGCCATTTTTGAGATTTATTACCTGGGGAAGTGTTTTTGACAGATTAATTGGAATGTTGCAGAGCAACATACCTATATTGATATTTTATTGGAAGTGCACCATGGGAGGTACCTTTAGTAGAACTGATAAACAGGAGAAATAGGTAAAGGAGTATGTGCATGGAGACATTGTAGCATGCCTTATACCTTCTCATTTTATACACCTGTTACGGATTTGATGCAAAGGAAGACCCTTCTTATTACATTCAAGAACTTCAAACTCATCTTTGACATAGAAGATAAGTAAGTAAAGCACTTCAGTCACAAAAGAGATTTCTAATGATCTTTCAACATTGGATAGCATAACATGGATTGAAGGAAAGTAGTAAGGTGAAATAAGCCCCAGAATGAAGAAATGTAAATACTGTATACAAGTTAATCACATCTGAAATAGGATTTAGATACATTTTATTGTTCACTTTGGTGAATTTCTGTGAGTGGCTAGATGAGAAACAATCTTGTAAATCAGTCCCTGTGTCACTAGTTTTCCTTCAGCACTTACTCATGACTGAGATTCAAGACTGAAACAGAGGTAATGGTTTCTTTCTACAGCATCAAGGCAGGTGTTCCTTGCCTTATTAAACCTAATACCCTAACACCAATGTTTAAATTTACAATACAAATAAACACAGGAGTGATTATTTGCATTACAAAACAATATGTGATTTTTAACAAGATTCTTTTATATAACAAACCCTTCTCCCAAGTTCACCAAAAAAAAAAATGGAAATAAATTTATAAAATGTTAATTATTCATCCCTTCATGATCATAGCTATTATGTGTTCTATGAAGTAAACTTGCTTTTGGAAATGAATACTTTTCAATACCTGGCACTTTTCCTAAAGATAAATAGCAATTAGTTATAACAAGTCACTTGACTGTAGTTCAGAAACCCGTCATGTTTGTGTGGAATAAAGGCTTAAAAACCATCCACAGCTTTCCTAGAGGCAAGCAGAATTTCTTCTTTACTGAAGTAACATGATCAGGTATTCTACGTTTTGTATGCCTTTACACATTACCAGAGTCTGCACTAGCTTTATGCAGCTAAGAGTAGAGGTGACAGGTAGGCCAGACTATAATGAATTACAGTAATCCTGGCAAGAAATAATGGAAGCACATCTGAAGGTTTTTCTGTCCCTTGGAGACTCAGTGAGATATATCCTAGAAAGGCTCCTAGGATGATAATAAGATGACTTTGCAACCTGATTAATATGGACATCAAAAACAAAGCTCAGAATCTAAAATCAGTTCAGTGTTATGAGCCCTGAGACATTGAGGAGGATATACTAGATGTCAGAGGGAAGAACTAAAGAGAAATATAAAGATTGATGTTGAGGAGACCCTATGAGTAATAATTTAGTCTTGTCTACTTTTAGCTTTAAAAAGTTGGATGACATCCAAGCCTGAATGTCACAGAGACCATTATGTGCCATGCAGAAAGCCATCATAAGGCCCATGGGGATGTGAAACAGACCGAAGTGTCATCTGTGCTTATTTGACACAGAAATGTATTGGTTCTAAAGTCAACATTCATAATAAATAGGCAGATATAAACACGAAACTATATACTTATATTTCATATATAAATAAGCAAAGCAACATATTTAAAATTACTATTCTTTTTGTTTTATATAAATACAAATATATGCTGCCATTTAAAGCACTTAGTCCTACCCTCAAAAAGCTTATATTTCAAAACAGGTACAGTGTGAATGGTTGCCAATTAAAAGTTACTATTAAATTGCCTTATTTTTTTGACCGTTGTTTTTCAGAGCATCCCATGAACTTTTAGCTATTTTTCTAAACGGTGCAGGGGTTAAAAAAGGTAATTGTTTATAGAATAATGGAGGCTGCAATATTGAGGATTATAGACCTCTTATCAATGGGCCACACAGTTCTGACACTTTAGATAACCATTTATTCCCAACGAGAAAACATTCTTATATATAAACTACAGGGCATTAAGAATTATTCAGTAATGTAGTTTTGTGTTTCATAACAACAGTAAGGAATTAAATCCAGAAAAATTCTCAGAATAGAAAACTGAACTTGTGATGATGGGTTGTTTTTGCCACAGAGAGTTTTCTGTTAGAGTTGAGTCAGAGCTGTATCCACCATACTGAAGCATGTAGAGGAATGCCAGGTTTGATCAGTCCTCTTGACTGTTGGCTACTAACTAATTGGTTTGTACTAGATGGACATGATCTCAGTATGGTGACCTGAATCATTTAATTAATGCTGAACAATTCCTTTTTAAAAGTTTTTTCTTGGAAGCTCTATTTCAACTGATTTTAACCAGCCTTCCTCACAGGCTCTAAAAATATTCTGAGATAGCAGTGAACTTTGTTTATCTTCAATATAGGCCATATTCAATATAGGAGGATATTTCCTGATCCATTGTTTTCAAATTTTTCTTATGAGCCTCCCAATTCAAGGTTATCTTGAGTTCTACCAAGTAGCAAAAATAATGCTATTTCTTTATCTTACCCCAGTATTATGTATATATAAATTTCCATCAGATAACACATTTAACTTTTGGACAGTGATAATGATTAGTTAGAATTTTCCTCCTTTTTACAGTCCAAAGTTTTATCAAAACTTTGAGAACTCTTAAATAGCATAATGTTGTACATTATTTTAATGCCTCTCCAAGAATCTTCATATAATTTTAGATACTTTCTGCAAGTTTATATTTTATATTTGTAAGATCTTATTCAACTTGATTCACAGTCATGTGATTTATAAATATTAAAAAGCATAGGGTTCCACTAATTTCGTTTATGTTTTAAATAGAAGTTTCATTCTATTTACATATTTTATGAAAATGTTTATGTGTAGTAGTTTAACTTAAGTAAGTGGGCAGTAAGTTGGCCAATATACCTACCTGTTTAGAAAAATGATAGTCATTTATGGTTCACAGTACATTTATATGCAAGATATAATCATAGACAGGGTCACCGAACCTGTTCGTTTCACTATAATTGAATTTCCAATTCATTGAGGGAGGACTGATTTAATGTCTAAATAAATACTCGAACTTTAGGTAGCAAACCTCTTATTGTGACAGCAAGTAGTCTCTTGGTCTATTCAGAATGTGTCAAAATTTATATGCAATTGCTTACACTAAGAAGAAAAAGAAATAGAAAAATATGTCCAAGGAGAATGGAACATATACTGTATTACTTTAGTCATATGTGCTATGTTACGAATCCAAGACAAACAAAAATTATAACTACTATGCTTTGCATCTATACCATATTTTTTAACTGCATATTTTCAATTTCTGTAATTATCCTGTCATTTTTTAACAATTGTGCCAATTTTAAAAATCCATTAAGAAATATTATATGCTTCCTATTAGGTCCAAAAAAAGCCATTTTTTAATACTGAAGTAAATTATTTTTTTCTGAGAAAGCTGTGTATTATATTTTACTTACTTGTTAATTATATTAATAAGGTTAATCATGGTTCATACCATTGTAGCCAAGTGTGAGTTTTTAAGGACAATTATGGGAACATCATTTCATGTATCTTCCCAGTACTTTTTAATATCTTCCAAACAAAGTCAATTCAGCAATAAAATTGTTTCAAATGGCTGTTCTCACAATTTACATGTAATGATAGCAAACTATTTCTACATAACATTTACAAAGGTTTAAACACACACACACACACAATTTATCTAACAGTTTATTGTTGCAATTTAAAAAGTTTGGTTACAAGTCAAAATAGGGTATGCGGAATATCTGAAATAGAAGTGCATGCTCTAATTGGTTTAAATAGCAAGTGGTTCTTTTTTTTTTTTTTACTTTTTTTTTTTTATTTATTTATTCATGAGAGACACAGGCAGACTGAGAGAGAGTGAGAGAGAGAGAGAGAGAGAAAAGAGAGGCAGAGACACAGGCAGAGGGAGAAGAAGGCTCCATGCAGGGAGCCCCGTTGTGGGACTTGATCCCAGGTCTCCAGGATCAGGCCCTGGGCTGAAGGCGGCGCTAAATCGCTGAGCCGCGCGGGTTGCTCTTATTTATTTATTTATTTATTTATTTATTTATTTATTTATTCTTAATCTTTATCCATCATTTATCTATTTTGAAGAACTTTTTGTTTAAAATCATCTGTATTTCTTTTGAAAAATAATACTTTGGGCTAAAAATTTGAAATGATCTCATATATATTATATCACATTATGATATATTTTATTTAAAATAGTTATATACCTCCCTCTCCATTAACAAAATCCTTTCTTTTGTTCTAAGAATTAGCAAATTATTGTACTTACAGGATTAAATTTATTTTGTAAAGTACAAGATAATGTTATATGCATTATTTTTAATCACATTTTTCAAAGTCATATCTCAATTAGGCCATTGCCACCCCCCTGATTAATTACATAAAAATTTGATCTTTTTTCTTAAGTGATTTTATTAACAATGGCTTTTTTTTCTGTATGAAGTATCCTCTGATTAAAAAGGATTTCTGCTCTTTTTACAGTTAAGAAGCATCCATTTAAAATAGGGAAAAAAAGAAAGAGAAGTAACATATATTCATCTCCAACTGTGGAAGAAGATATTTACTTTTCTTACTTAATCTTCACAATAGTCATCTGTGTTAGGCATTATTATCATCTTACATCTCTGGAAAATGAAATTCTGAAATATTAAATAATATAGCTGATATCACACAATTAGCCAGTGTAAAAGCTGGAATATAAACCTGGTCCCTCAGATTCCTGTCTTTTACCAACTTTCAGAAGCTTTGGGAAGCATCTATAGGAGAACCTATCTTGTTCCCAGGAGTTAGAAACATGGAGATGCTATTATTATGATTCATAGCCCAGTAAAAGTTAGGAAATATGACAATATTAGAAATATTGTTCTTGATCAATATCCAAAGAATAAAGAGAACAGAGAAAGATAATCCTGATGTCATTCTGTAATATATTATCTTAGTAATTTTAATAATGGAATCTAATTCATTTGCATAATTTGAAATTTTAAAACATATCCTAAAAGAAAAAGCTGATGTATTATGTTACTTTTGTGTTACTTCAAACTTTCATTTGCATTTAAACCTTTTACCTACTTTACTTGATGAAGAAGTATTCGGTGTACTAGGAACAAATAAAATCTATATTGGTGAACGGAACACCTTTAAGCTTCTTTCCTATAATGAATGTCAAGAATTATCTAGAAATGACAATTGAATTAGAATATACAAAATGGCTAAACAGTGATGGTCTTGAACTCATTCACAAATGATAGTAAAAGAAAGCAGTTGCATAGAGCTCATGTATGTGCTTTCGGTCACTCCATGAAAGCAAGAGAATGACCTAATGATGTCACTGGCTTCCTAATAAGTGAAAGGCCTGACTCTATTTTCCATGATATTTTAGATCATACAAGCTCTTGAATGAGTTGACTTTACTATCTAGATCAGGAATCAGTGATATAAGGCTATGAACTGACTATGGACAAACAGCTCTTTTATATATCAAGTTTTTCTAGAAAAGAGACACTCATTTGTGTCTGCTTCTATATGGCTCACAAAGCCATATGACTATTGCTATCTAGTCTGTTGCAGAAAGTTTACCAACCCTAGTCTAAGTTCAAGCGCTAGAAACTGGTTATTTGCCATGTTCATAGTATTCTCTCTCTCTCTCTCTCTTTACATATTTACTCCTAGTGTCATTTAATAAAATGTCATTTAATAAAATGTCATTTAATAAAATGAGGTTTAGGAATTGGTGTTATCAGCCTTCAGAACTTTTTTCTGAGACATCTATCCACCTACCTTTTGTCTCTCAATATTCCCTTTTTCTTATCTTCCACTCTTTTTTGTATAATTTCCTCTAAGTCTCCTGTATTACATTTAAGTGTTGCTTTATTTATAGTGAGCATAATGCATTGAATGATTTCACAGGATGGTGTGTGCCCTGGCATATTATCTTGTTGAACTATTCAATTAAATATGATAATGTTGAGCACATTGACACTGTTAAACACTCAGGTGAATGAGCAATTCACCGTGAAGTGCAGAAATATTTGAAATCATCTGCATGTCTACAAGCAATATTTATTTTTTTATATGAGTACTTCAGGCTTCTAGTAAATGATACATGCTAGGGGGAAAAAACTACCAAGAAATTTGAATATATAGAAGATTTAAAAGATCTCAGAGAAATCATAATCTTTGTTTCCTGACATACACATAAAGAAAGGTAAATTTGATACTAAAATTTTTGTTCCAACATTTATAAAGTGTTTCAAGTTTATAAAACATTGTATTAACTCATTTCTATGAGGCATATCACCAGAGTTCCCACCCTTTCTTAAAAATGTATCGTTCAAAGGCATTTTCCTCAAGTACAATATCTCATTAATATTGTCCTGTTAAATTTTATATCATTTATATTGAAAACAGTTTCTCTGGAAGTTGGATAATAGTACCTTGAGCTGATGAGCATGTTTAACTGTGAAAGTAACACTTTAGAACACCTAGGGCCACAACAATAAAGGATGTCCTCAGTCAGTTGCATGTGGGTGACAAGTGAAGAAAACTACCTCTTAATATTGTGCTGAAAGTGAAAATTAAATGACAGACCTTGAATTCTTCATTTCTAAAAGTTATTTCCACTGAGAAGCTATTTTGTTCTATTGGAAAGCTCCCATTTGTGGCAGCAAAGTACTAGAATTTACTATTTTTCACTATGATTTAGGTATATATGTTCTAGTTCTGTGAAAAATGGTGTTGGTATTTTTTTAAAGGTTTTATCTGTTTATTCATGAGAGACACACAGAGAGAGGCAGAGACATAGGTAGAGGAGAAGTAGGTTCCCTGAAGGGAGCCCATTGCCAGACTCCATGCTGTGACCCCAGGATCACGCCCTAAGCAGAAGGCAGATGCTCAACCACTGAGCCACCTAGGCATCCTGGTGTTGGTATTTTGATAGGGATTGCATTGAATCTGTACATTGCTTTGGGATCAAAGCAAATATGGACATTTTTACAATATTAATTCTTCCAATCCATGAGTATGGAATATCTTTCCATTGGTTTGTGGCATCTTCAGTTTCTTTCATCAATGTTTTATAGTTCTCAGAGCACGGGTCTTCACCTCCTTGGCTGAGTTTGTCCCTAGGTATTTTATTCTTTTTGACACAATTATAAATGAAATTATTTTCTTAATTTCTCTATGACTTTGTTATTAGTGAGTAGAAATGTAACCCAATTTCTGTGTATTATTCTTGTATCCTGCAAATTTACTGAATTTATTACATCTAATAATTTTTTTGGTGAACCCTTTAAGGTTTTCTATGTATAATACCATGTCATCTGCATATAGTGACAGTTTAACTTCTTCCTTACCAATCTGGATTCCTTTTATTTCTTCTCATATGACTGCTCTGACTAGGACTTCCAGGACTATGTTGAGTAAAAATAGTAAGAGACATCCTTGTCTTGCTCCTGATCTTAGAGAAAGAGCTCTCAGTTTTTTTTTTTTTTTACCATTAAGTGTGGTGTTATCTGTATGTTCTACTTGACCTCTATTATGTTGAGGTATATTCCCTCTAAACTCTTTGTTGAGAGCTTTTATCACCTACAGATGTTGAATTTTGTGAAATGTTTTTTAACACATCTATTGAAATGATCATAGGATAGATAAATGGGTAAATCATAGAAATGATTTCTATCCTTCATTTTGTTGATGTGGTGCATCTTACTTATTGATTTACTGATATTGAACCATCCTTTCATCCCTGGAATAAATCTCACTTGATAATTGTAAATTATCCTTTTTTTTAAAAAAAAAAAGATTTTATTTATTTATTCATGACAGACGGAGAGAAAAAAAGAGGCAGAGACACAGGCAGAGGGAGAAGCAGTCTCCATGTAGGGAGCCTGATGTGGGACTCAATCCTGGGTCTCCAGGATCAAACCCCAGGCTGAAGGCAGTGCTAAACCGCTGGGCCACCAGGACTGCCCAATAATATCCTTTTAATGTATTGTTGAATGTGATTTGCTAATATTTTGAGGGTTTTTGCATTGAAATTCATTAGGGATATTGGTCTGTAATTCTCTTTTTTTGTTATGGCTTGGTCTAGTTTTGGTTATCAAGGTAATGCTGGTCTTGTAAATTGTATTTGGAAGGCTTCCTCCCACATCTATCGTTTTGGAATATTTTGAGATAAATAACTATTTAGTCTTCTTTAAATGTTTGGTAGAATGCACCTGTGAATACATCTGGTCTGGACTTTTGTTTATTGGCAGTCTTTTGATTACCGATTCAATTTTGTCACTAGTAATTGATCCATTCATATTTTCTATTTTTTCCTGATTCAGTTGGAAGTTGTATGCTTCTAAAAATGTATCCATTTGTTCTAAGTTGTTTGTCTACATATAATTTTTTGTAGTATTCTCTTATAATTCTTTGTATTTCTGTGGTGTTCTCTTCTATCTGACTGTGTTTTCTCTCTTTTTTTTCTTTATGAGTCTGGCTAAGATTTTAGCAATTTTGTTTATCATTTTGAAGAATCAGCTCCTGGTTTCATGGATCTTTTCTATTGCTTATTTTAGTCTCCATTTCATTTATTTCTCTGATCTTTATTATTTCCTTTCTTCTACTAACCTTGAGCTTTGTTTCTTTTTCTTTCTTTAGTTCTTTTAGATATAAAGTAAGATTGTTTATTTGAACTTTTTCTTATTTCTCGAGAAGTCTATATTGCTCTAGATTTTCCTGTAACAACTGTATTCACTCTGTCTCAAAGATTTTGATATGCTGTGTCTTAAATGCCATTTGTCTTTATGTATTTTTTAAGTTTCCTCAATTTCCTTGTTAACCTCTGGGATATTTAGTAGCATATTGTTGAACCTTCATGTGTTTGTTTTTTCCAGGTTTTTTCCTGTGATTGATTTCTAGTATCATATCATTGTGATTGTATGGGACAGTTTGGAAATAATGAAGTGAAATTGTAAGAATGTAAACAAAAAAGCAAACAACACTGATCTAATGGGAAAAAATTATCAAAAAATTATCAAAATGTTAGATGCACTTAAGAAAAGCTTAGGTGTTCAAAAATGACAAAAGAATTAAAGTTGAAAGATATATTTCAGTGAATGGGAAGGAAAAGGAACAATTTTAGGAACATTATAAAACAAATGGAACAGAACTAGTAATCAAATGATGAAGAAGAAAATGATGAAAAGAGACATATTCTAGATGCATCTAAAAAACTTGTAATTACCTCATGCTATTTTTTTAACTGAGTAATTAGCATTTGGGCACAAAAATAAAACAGACAGTGATAAAAAAATTAGGCCAGTATCATATTTTCTGTCTACAGCTTGACATTATAGGTGACATTGAGCAAAATCTACTGGACTGAAAGGGCAAAGGATTATGATGTGCAATTTTTATTCACCAATGAGCTGTCATTAAATCATGAAATTAGTAGAAACATAGACTCCTACATATAATATCTTAGAAAATATTTTCCAATGTTTCTTATTTAGAAATATAAATCTTAAAAATAAACTGTATATAACTAATGTAACAAAATTAAAAATTAAAATATTTGGACATATAGACTATGTCTGATGATAAGCACTGAAATCGAATATGCAGTTGAATCTAAACTAAGAAGCAACATCACGTGGTGGTTTGGAGCCTGTGTTCTGGAAAAACAAAATTAGATTCAATTCCTGGGTGGAACACTTAGAAATTTGTGACCTTGGGCACTTACTTTCTTTAAGCCTCAGATTGTTTTGTCTTAATTGGGAAAAAGTATGGAACCAATCTCAGAAGGTAATTTAGTGATCAAATATATTTTAAATGCTCTGCATAGTTCATAGCATATTATTACCTATTAACATGGTTTCAATTATGATGATCAAATATAATGGGGATTTTATTTTTGAATGAAACTATATGTAGTATGAAAATAATATAATGCTATATCAATAGTCTGGGTCTAAAATCCAAGTTGCCATGCAATAGATCAAGTAGGGACACCTGCACCCCGATGTTTATAGCAGCAATGGCCACAATAGCCAAACTGGAAGGAGCCTCGGTGTCCAACGAAAGATGAATGGATAAAGAAGATGTGGTTTATGTATACAAAGGAATATTACTCAGCTATTAGAAATGACAAATACCCACCATTTGCTTCAACGTGGATGGAACTGGAGGGTATTATGCTGAGTGAAGTAAGTCAGTCGGAGAAGGACAAACATATGTTCTCATTCATTTGGGGAATATAAATAATAGTGAAAGGGAATATAAGGGAAGGGAGAAGAAATGTGTGGGAAATATCAGAAAGGGAGACAGAACGTAAAGACTGCTAACTCTGGGAAACGAACTAGGGGTGGTAGAAGGGGAGGAGGGCGGGGGGTGGGAGTGAATGGGTGACGGGCACTGGGGGTTATTCTGTATGTTAGTAAATTGAACACCAATAAAAACTAAATTAAAAAAAAAGTAGGAATGAGGTTGTGGTGGGGTGATTGTCAGGAAAGAGAGTTTTAAACGTATAATAAACTACTAGGCTTATATGTATTCTTTGATGTTTAAAATTAGATTTAAATTTGAAATATGTTGAAAAACAAAATAACCTAAATTCAAATAAAAATCATACATGATCCTTCAAATCACATATGAAAATGTGAAATAGGTAGGCCAACACAAATAGTAAAGGAGAATTTTGAAAACTTAATAAGAGGGGCACAAACAACAAGAACCATAAACTAAATAGCACAGAAAGAATAAAGATTAATAAAAAATAAATATTGAAATATTTAAGTTTAATTTTTTTTACATACAAAAGTACAAATTAATTTTTAAAAAGTTATAACTGTTACATAAATATGGCTATCATAAAAATATAGAGGTAAGTCAAAGATGTACTTGCCTATTTACATCAGTGAAGAAGGAATGAGTAAGATATAAAGCTCATTCAAAGATCATTTAAAGAACTGTTGACTATAATCTGAAGAAAAGTATTGGAATAAAATTGCTAATTTATATATAAAATTCTTTAAACTCCTACATGGTAATGAAATCATTAATTTTATGATGAAATGTGATTTTTTAGGATAAAAATTATTTACATCTCTATCCACCCAAATTAAGAAATTAATATGTAATTTCATAACCTAATCCCTGATTAGTAAATAATGTGTCAAAGGAAGTTGCATTTCCCTTATGTATTAAATACTCCATGGGTGGGCCTGTTATTCAGTGCATCAATATGACATTGAAAGAACACACATTACTTGCTTTATTCCTGATTTGGATAATGTTTCTTAACAGCAGATACTCCTATTATTTGGCAAACAACTACTTATATGTATCTTCTTTTATATGTCTAAAGACATAGGAAACCACAAAGAAGGGTTTATTTTACAAAAATGTGAATGTAATTTAATGGGCCATCTTGTTTTCTTTTTTTTAAGATTTTATTTATTTATTTGAGAGAGAGAGTGAATGAGAGAGAGAGAGAGAGAGAGAGCAGGCACATAAGCCAGGTAAGAGACAGAGGAAGAGGGAGAAGCAGGCCTTCCTGTGGAGCAGGGAGCCTGATGCAAGGCTTGATCCTGGACCCTAGGGTCATGACCCGAGCCAAAGGCCAATGTTTAACTAACTGAGCCACCAAGGCACTCCTGGGCCATCTGTTTTTAAAAACTCAAATTATAACCTTAAAAAAAATTATAACCTTAGATATATATCATTTATCAAAATAAATTCTATGGACTAAAGAGTTAGAAATGAAACAAAATTTTAAAAATATTGAGAGGAAATCATAAAGGAAATAATGATTTTGATTACTTGAAAATTTAAATTTGCTTTATTAAAAATGTTACTTTTAACGAGAGAATACTATTAATAAATTTGATATTGTGTTGATACTTTTTCACAAAGTATGATAAAAATTATTTAATATTACAAAAATATTATAAAACTGTGAACAATCTAAAACACAAAGTACAAGTAGACAATAAACATAAAAATATGTTCTATATAAATTAAAGTGTAAATTAAGACAACAGTGAACTTGCAGCTTCATATTTGTTCTGTAGAAATGTTAATGTTTTAAAATATTACTCAAAGTTCTGATAGAAATGGGACTTAAAAATTAATAAAATTTACTAGGAAGAATTTTGGCAAATAAATCTTTGAAAGCTAGTATTTTCCTAATATTTGACCCAGTATGCCTACTTGCTTATTTTTTTTTTTTTTTTACAAAAGAAAATCTTAGGGGTGCCGGATGGCTTGGTTGTTAAGCATCTGACTTCAGCTCAGATCATAATCTCAGGGTGCTGAGATCAAGCCCTGTGTTATGTTGGTCTCCACACTCAGTAAGAAGTCTCATCCCTCTGTCTCTCCGACTCCTCATTCTCTCTCTTTCTCTCTTAAAATAAGTAAGTAAATAAATAAATAAATAAATAAAATCTTTTTAAAAAATGAAAAAATTTAAAATAAAAATAAAGGGTTTTGGATTTTGTCAAATGACTTTTTGTCTATTAAGGTGATCATTTTTTAATTTCAATATAGTAATTTTTGAATGTTAAGTCACTCTTTTATTCTTGGAATAAATCCTTTTGTATTGCTCCTGGATTTGGTTTGGTACTATTTTGTTAAAGATTTTTGCATCTGTATTCAAAATTAATATCAGTTGGTAGTATTTTTTTTTTCTTGTGAATCCTTGGCTTGGTTATCATTCTAACAGCAGCCTTTTAGAATGTATTAGAAGTATTCCTTCCTCTTCAATTTTCAGTGAAGATTTAATATTGTTTCTTTGAATGTTTGGTAGAATTCACCAGTGAAGCCATTTAGGTTTGTGATTTTCTTCATGTTTGTTTTTATGGTATTTATTTATTTATTTATTTATTTATTTATACAAAAGCATTTATCCCAAGAATAAAAGAGTGACTTAACATTCAAAAATTACTATATTGAAAGAAAATATGATCACCTTAATTGATACAAAAGTCATTTGGCAAAATCCAAAACCCTTTATTTTTAATTTAAGTTTTTTTCATTTTTTAAAAAGATTTTATTTATTTATTTATTTATTTATTTATTTATTTATTTATTTATCTATTTATTTATTTTAAGAGAGAAAGAGAATGAGGAGTGGGAGAGACAGAGGGACAAGACTCCTTGCTGACTGTGGAGACCAACATAACACAGGGCTAGATCTCAACACCCTGAGATTATGATCTGAACTGAAATCAGATGCTTAACAACCAAGCCATCCGGCACCCCTAAGATTTTCTTTTGTAAAAAGACAAAAATGTATATATTTATTTATTTAGTATTTCAGACCATTGTGGTTGGAAAAGATGAGTCATATCAGTTCAATTTTAAATTGACTTTGTGATGAATACTAGGTGTTATACATAAGTGATGAATCAATAAATTCTACTCCTAAAACCAATATTACCATATGTTAACTAACTAGAATTTTTTTTTTTTCTAACTAAAATTTAAATAAAAACTTGAAACAATCAAAAAAAATTGTTAAGACTTGTTTTGTGGCCTAACATATGATCTATCTGGAGAATATTTCATGAGTAATTGAGAAGAATGTGTGCTGTGTTGCTTTTGGGTGGAATATTCTGTTTAAATCTGTTAAGTACATCAGGTCTAATGTGTCATTTGAAGCCAGTGTTTCCTTATTGATTTTCTGTATAGATAATGTTCATTGATATAAATTGAGTAATAAAGCCCTCTACTATTATTATATTGCTGTTTATTTTTCCCCTTAGGTTTATTAATATTTGCTTTATATATTCAGGTGCTACCATATTGGGAGCATAAATATTTACAAATGTTGTATCTTCTAATTAGATTGATCTCTTTATCAATATGTAATGCCCTTTGTCTCTTATAAGCATCTTATATAAAGTCTATATTGTGCAATATAAGTATAGCCACCCAGCATTCTTTTGGTTTTCATTTTCATGAAATAGCTTTGTCCACCCCTTCACCCTTAGTCTGTGTGTGTCCTTAGGTCTCAAGTGAATCTCCTATAGGCAAAATATAGATGGATTATTTTTTAATCCATTTAGCCACTTTGTATTTTGATTGGAAAATCTGTCCATTTACATTTAAAGTAATTGTGATAGGTATGTACTTATTCTCATCTTGCTGTAGTTTCTCTCTGTTTCTGTCTCCTCTTGCTCTCTTCTTTTGTGGTTTGATGACTTTCTTTAGTGCTGTGTTTGGATTCCTTTTTTATTATTGTCCTTGCATCTACTATATGTTTTTGCTTGGTGATTACCATGAAGCTTAAATCCTACAACTTATATTTATAACAGTCTATTTAAAGTGATGGCAACTTAAGTATATTCTAAAGCTCTACATTTTTACTCCCCCTCCCACATTTTATGTTTTTGATATCATGTTTTATATCTTTTTATCTTATGTATCCTTTAAATGAGTATTGTAGTTACAGTTGTTTTTACTACTTTTGTCTTTTAATCTTCATCCTAATGTTGTGATTAGTGCACTACGTTTACTATATATTTGCCCCTATGAGTGAGATTTATACTTTTGTAATGTTTTCTGTTACCAATTAGTGCCCTTTCTTTCAGCTTAAAGAATTCCCTTTAACATTTCTTGTAGGCCTGGTTTAATGGTGATTCATTCCTTTAACTTTTGTTTGTTTTTACTTATTTATTTTTTAAAGACTTAATTTATTTATTTCATGAGAGACACAGAGAGAGGCAGAAACATAAGCAGAGAGAGAAGTAGGTTCCTTATGAGAGAGCCTGATGTGGGACACAGTCCCAGGACCCTAGGGGTCATGACCTGAGCCAAAGGCATACACTCAACCACTGAGCTACCCAGGCACCCCACTTTTGTTTGTTTTTAAAAGTCTTTATCTCCACTTTAATTCGGAATAATAACTACTAGGTGAAGTATTCTTTGCTGAATTTTTTTTTTCTCTTTGAATCTATCATGCCACTCGCTTCTTGCCTGCACAGTTTCTGCAAACTTTCTATTGAAACATCTGCTTTTAGTCATTTGGGTTTTCCCTTACATGTAATCAGTTGCTTTTCTCCTGCTGTTTTTAATATTCTTTCCTTACCTTTAACTTTTGATATTTTAATTATAAAGTGTCTTTGTGTGGGTTACTTTGGATTCATCTTATTTGGAGCTTCTGAACTTCCTGGATCTGCATATCTGTTTCTTTTCCCAGGTTAGGGAAGTTTTCAGCAATTATTTGTTCCAATAAATTTTCCCTTTGCTTCTGAGAGCCTTATAATGTGCTGTTAATCCATTTGATATCCCATAAATCCCTCAAGCTATCTCCACTTTTTTAAAATTCTTTTTTTTTTTTTTTTATTTCTTCTCTGCTCTGATTGGGTGAGTTCTTCACCCCTGTCTTCATATTCACTGACCCTTTCTTCTGCTTTATCTCATCTGCTATTAAAAACCTCTAGTGTATTTTTGTTTTTGTTGTTCATTATTTTATTCTTCAGCTCTGTGACCTCTGTTTGGAACTTTCTTATATTTCTTGTCTCTTTGTTGAAGTGCTTATTTTGTTCATAATTTCTTCTCTCAACTTTAGTGAACAATTTTATGATCATACTTTGCACTCTTTTTTGAGTAATTTCATTAGAGTTTTGTGTTTTGTTGGTTTGTTTTTTGAGATTTTCTTTGCTGTTTTGTATGGCACATACTCTGTTCCTTCATTTTGCTTGACTCTCTGTGTTGATTTCTATGCATTAGAGAAACTGCCATTTCTCCTAGTCTTGAAAGTTTGGCCTTATTAAGATGGAACTTACTGGTCAAGCCTGCTCTAGTTGTTGTGTGTCTCCCTACCTTTTATGATTGTCCAAGGTGATATTTTAGTTTGATATCTTCCACCAGTTGAAGGTATGCTAAGACCAGTCAGAGTCCCAAAGAGGAGGATCTCCGTCAGCATTTAGATTCAGGCTAATAAGAGTTTACAGCCTTAACAATAGCTTTTAAAGATTGCAAATAGGGCAGCCCAGGTGGCTCAGTATTTAGTGCCACTTTCAGCCCAGGGCCTGATCCTGGAGACCCCAGATAGAGTCCCACATCGGGCTTCCACATGGCGCCTGCTTCTCCCTCTGCCTGTGTCTCTGCCTCTCTCTCTCTCTCTCTCTCTCCCCCTCTCATGAATAAATAAATAAAATATTAAAAAAATAAAGATTGCAAATATATACAGTCCTGTAGGACCATAAGTGTAAGTACCAAGGGCTCCAAGAGCCAGTAAATCTAGAGTTGTCCATTGGGAAGAAGTTACATAAATTGGGGTTCCATATAAGTGATGGGTTGCTTTCTGGGAGGTACCTATATGCTGTAGGCAAGCAGAGAAAGAGAGAGAAAGTGCAAAGATGCTGTTCCCCAGCCTATATTCCCTGAAAGCACTTCCATAGCCGCTAGATGTGTGCCAAACCTGGATCTTTTCCCTAAGGCTGAAGCTCCAGGACTAAGCAAGTAAGCATCTCTGATAGAAAGCCTAGGGATGTGTTTCAGTCTGTCTGTGCAGTGCCTTAAGGATGGTAGCTTGCCAAGAATTGTTTCTCTAATTGCTACCATCCTGTAGGACCCAAGAACAAAAGCCCCATTGCCACTAGATTCTGATAATCAAGGAGTATCCTCTAGGCAGCAGCCACAAAAATAAGGACACCAGATATGAAAACTGGGGTATCAGACATGTATAAGAGCTCCCTTCCAAGAGAATGCTGGCACTCTTGAGCACAACAGAAGGAGAACCCAAATATTTTTGTCCATTCTGTGAGGTGTCAGTAAAGGTTTGCAGCTAGCCCTTAGATCTGCGTTTAATTAAAGGCCTGCCCCTCAGGCTGCAGCTATGATGGTAAGCTAATAGGCCTCTTTACATAAAGATTGAGCTCCTGGGAATGTTGTCTCTTACTGTTGCCCTAAAGGTAGTACCTGTTTAAAAACTTTTTTTTCCATTGATTATAGTCTCATAGAATTGTGAGCAGATGCTCTATTGGCTACCAGAGTGAAGTGATGTAGAAGTTGACATGGCAGCAGCTGCAAAAATTAGGGTACCAGGGTAGGGTATAAGCTTTTATCTATAAGATAGCAGCAATCTGGAGTGAGGCAGAGGGAGAGTGCAAATATTGCCTTCTCTAGTCTCTGCTCTCTAAGAGCCCCTCTTCGGCCCCTATAAATGTACCAGATCAGAAGCCTTCCCCAGGCCAAAACTCCTGGACAAACCAAGAGACTTCTTTCTCAGAAAGACTGCAGTATATTTTAATCTCCTTACTGTGCAGTGAGTGCCTTGGGGATAGTAGTCTGTCAAGAAGTGTCTCTGATTGTGATATTCCCATGAGACCCAAGAATACAAACCCTCTGGCCTCCTGAGCCAAGTGACTTAGAGGCATCTCCCAGGTGATAGCCATAATAATTGGGTCACCAGACATAAAAACAGGAGCACCAGACATGTGTAGAATCTCCTCTCTGGAAAATACAGGTTCTCTGGAATATGGCAAAGAGGACATGTGACATGTGTCCCATGAGTGAGTCTGCATATGGGCCCCTTTAAGAGATTTCTCATTTACTAGAGCCCCGTGTGGCTGCAAGCTTCATTGATTTTAAAGCTTGATGTTCTGGTGGGATCATGTCTCAGGTGCTGGTCTTAAAAGTTGGGATAAGAACCTATATTCCTCAGGGAGAGGCCAGGTTTTGTGTTCCCTCCCAATTGTGAGTTGCTAAACCATGGGTTTGTTTTATTGTCTCAGTCTTTCCAACTGGTTTTTTTCTTTTTTGATTGGTGAAGATTTAAAAAATTTTTTATTTAAATTCAATGAATTAACATATAATGTATTATTGGTTTCAGAGGTAGAGGACAGTGATTCATTAGTCTTATATAATACCCAGTGCTCATTATATCATGTGCCCTCCTTAATGTTCACCACCCAGTTGTTTTGATGTGGTTTCCCTTTCATTTACCTAATGTGAATGGGTCACTTTGCCATTATTAGATGTATTTCAGGGGAAATTGCTTTATATATAGTTGTAGATTTGGTGTGTCTGAGGGAAAAGTGGATCTACCTACATTGCTATCTTGAACCAGAACCTGTGAGACATTTTTAAATCACTGATTCAGTCTTTGCTTAATATAGGCCTACTCAGTTTCTATTTTTCTTAGTGGGTTTCAGTAATTTGCTCTCTCAGTAATATGGGGAGTGATTCTTTTCTTATCCTTTCATAAGTTATATTAATTTCTTGGCATACAGTTGTTTATACTGTTCTCTTACAATCTTTTGTACTTAAGATTGGTAGTGATGTTCTTGTCAATTTTTTTTAAGTAAGCTCAATGCTCATTGTGGCTTTTGAACTAATGACCCTGAGATCAAGTCACATACTCTATTAACTGAGCCAGCCAGGCATTCCTCTTTTTGATTTTAATAATTGAGTATTCTTTCTCTTTATTTTTTTGGAGAAATGTAGCTAAAAGTTTACCACTTTTATTTGTCTTCTCAAAGAACCAACTTTACATTTAGCTGATTTTCTCTTTATTTTTGTTCCAGTTTTTATTGTATATTTCCTGTGCATACATTGGGCTCAGTTTTTTTTTTTTTTACTAGTTTCTTAATATGGAAAGTTAGGCTATTGATTTGAGATCATTCATTTTAAAAAGTATTAGTACCTTTTATTTTTTAGTAATGTTTTAGGTTTCCAGCAAAATTTAATGGAAAATACAGAGTTTATGCCATATCCCTTCTTTTCCTCCCCCTCATACATAGCTTCTACCACTAGTAACCATGTGTGGTATGTAAGTTAAAATTAATGAGCCAAAATATGATTACCAAACAAAGACTCACAGAAGACTTAAGTAAATAGAGATATATACCATATCCATGGGCCAGTACATTTCATATTGTTAAGGTGTCAATTTATACTAACAAATCTATAGATTCAATGAAATCCAACTCAAAATCCCAACAGGAGGGGCACCTGGGTGGTGCAGTTGGTTGAGGTTCCCACTCTTGGTTTTGACTCAGGTCAGATCTCAGGATGGTGATATCGCCCTAGGTCAGACTCTGTGCTCAGTGAGAAGTCTGCTTGAGACTCTTGCTGCCTCTACTTCCTATGTGCACATACACTCTTTCTCAGGTAAATAAATACATATTTAAAAAAAAAATCTCAAAGGACTTTGTTTTAGAAATTGATAAGCTAACTCTAAAATTCATATGCAAATGGAAATACCCTAGCATAAGCACAACAATATGAAACAGAAGAATAAAATTGAAAATTAATTCTACTTGATTCTAAAAAATATTTTCTTTCAATCCTTTAGAAATGTTACTCCACTTCCTTCTTGCTTGCATTGTTTTTCATAAGGAATCTGCTGTCACTCTTTTTTTCCCCTGCATGTCTATTTAACATGTCTTTAATTTTGGCTGCTTCCAAGATTTTCTCTTCTCATTATGAGCAATTTGATTTTGTCTTAATTTCATTTTTTTCTTGTACTTGCAATTTGTAGAACTTATTGGATTTCTGGGTTTATACTCTTCATAAAATTTGGAAAATTTTTAGTAATTATTAATTACTACAAATTTTTCTTTTCTGTTTTCTTCTCTTTTATCTCTTTTGGGACTCCATACATATATATTAGTGCCTGGAAGTTATTCACAGTGCATATTTTTAAATTGCTCTATTGAAATATAATTCACATGCCAAAGAATGCAGTAAAGTATACCATTCAATGGTTTTCTACTATACATCTCTGTAAATATACTAATAACCCTTGAGTTTAGATACTAAAAAAAAAAAAAAGACCTGTGTTTATTTTTAAATTATTTTTCTGTATGTTTCATTTTGAATAGTTTCTATGTCTTCAAGGTCATTAATATTTTCTTCTCTTTAGGAATCTATAGTCTGCAAGTACTCTCATCTAGTGTATTTTTCATCTCCGACACTGTAGTTTCATATCTAGGAATGTGTAGTTTCATAACAAGAAAATTAATTTGGGTCTTTTATATATCTTCTAATTCTCTACTTTTTAAACAAATAAGAAAACTATAATGATTTTTTAAATTATTTTATCTGCTATTTCTACCAATAGTTTTGCATCAATTTCAATTGGTTGATTTTTTCAACATATGTGTCATATTTTCCTGACTACAAACCATGGAATTAACCTTGTTGGATGCTGAGAATTATTTTTATGCCTATGCTTTGTTATGGAATTTAGTTAAATACTAAAAATGGCTTTATCCTTTTGGGTCCTTCTTTTAAGTTTTGCTAAGTGGGAACAGAGCAGCTTATTAGTCTAAACTAGATTAGCTTAGGAAAAAAAATTCTCATATGTACTCTACCGAAATGACCCATATATTATGAATTTTTTTCTTTTCTTTTTTTAAATGATTTTATTTATTTATTCATGAAAGACACAGAGAGAGGGGCAGAGACATAGGCAGAGGGTGAAGCAGGCTCCATGCAGGAAGCCCGATATGGGACTCCATCCCAGGATCCTGGGATCATGCCCTGAGCCAAAGGTAGACACTCAACTGCTGAACAACCCAGGTGTCCCTTATGAAGGTTTTCAATCTGACTAGTGGGAATAGGCACATTCTTGGTGCTAAATGAGCAATAGTACTCTTTCTTCTAATCATTTGGGATGATTCTTTTCCCATCCCTGAGTATTTTCCTCACACTCCTATTATCATCAGTACTCAGCTATATTCTCCAGGAAGACCCTCTACTATCTCTGATATTTGCTCTGTGCACATCTTTCCCATCATTGGTACCATTTTCTGCAAATGAACTCTTATTCTCTCCAGAATCTCAACTTTGAGATTCACATCAGGGATTCTGTTAGGTTCTATCTGGGCTCTTCCTTACTGTCCTGCTGCCTAGAAACCCTCTCAAGGCTTTAAACTAAGGTAATTATGGCACCCACCTTATTTATTTTCTGTCCGTCAGGGATCGCTGTCCTTCATTGCCTAATAGCCAATATCTTCAAAACCTTTATATTTTGTTTAGTTTTTTTGGTTGTTTCAGTCATGAGGGTAAATCCAGTCCCCCCCCCCTTTTTTTTTACAATTTTAGCTAAGTACAGACGTATTCTCCTCACTTATTTTTATTGAAGCTTTTACTTACCTAATGTGAAATAGCACCACCTGGTGAGAGGCATAAAATCATAAAAACAATGTACGGTCCTCCAATTTCTCACGTTTTTTCCCTCTACCACTTATCTATGTCAGTGTAAAATGTTTTAAGTTTATAAAAATATATATATATATATTATTTTTGTCTAAAGAAATCTTATACTGAATCAATCTGCTGACTCACCCAGCTAGTAACAATCTGGACAACTGTGATGAATATCAGTCTCATATTTCTTTAATTTTCATCAAAACTCATCAACTTCATTTTTCACATTCCCAAATAATAGCTGTTAGTGCTCTCTGACTACAAAAACAGATGATGTCTATGCATAATGAAAACCAAATTATATCAATATTTTAAACTCCATTTGACACTCTTTTCTGTGTTATTATGCCCAGCACCTATTGATTGAAATTAATTATTTTCTTTTTATAACTTTCTTTTAATATTCAATCTATTAGAACTTTGCCATCATGTTTTTCAATAACTTTTTTTTTAAGAAAAAAAAAAAACAAACCTAGTGTTAAAACTCAGCACTAGCCGGCCAAGATGCTAAAATGATAATACAATATTTATATTGTATTGAAAGTGTCCTCTGTAATGCAATTCACTTTTTGACCATTTGTCCATATATTAACATTGCTGGGTGACACTGAAACTCTTTCTGTACTTCATATTCAGCAATTTAAGCTTTGGCTCAATCTGTATAGGCAGTGACTAGGAGGAATTATCAGGTACTGATGGGTTGTTGGGGAGACAGGAACTTAAAAAAGAAGAAAGGATAGAAACTAGACCACTACTTGCTGGGTACCAAAGATCATGCTAAATCAAAGGAGTTGCTATATTTCTCACCCCTACATAGGGACACATATAAACTTTTGAATTTTATTTTATTATGGAAACATGAAAACTAAAATCAAGAATAATTATATGCAAGCTTAGACTAACATTCAAGAAAAAACAATGGTGTTACGTAATCAATTTTCTTAATGATCTCTTGCAGTGTATATTTTGCCATCAGATTTGTATAAAAGAGAGGTACACAATGTTCATTTGTTTGATTTTACTTGGAGGCTTATGAAAATATCTCTAAATTTTTCATAGAATATATAAATAATAATTTAAAAGTTGCTGAAATATGCTGTTTTTATGGATTTATACCTAGATATATTTCATTTCTAAAGGAACCAGAATGTGGAAAAAATTTTACTTTAAATAGTGATCAAGTAATAATATATCAGTTCATATGTAACACATAAAAATAAATTGCCTTTCTCTTAAACATGTTTTATGTTGATCAAAGTTTTTATGGTTGAACTGACTTTGATATTTAAGCATTTATGGTGGGTATATTTAAAGTTAAAAGAACCTTTTATAACAGTTCATTAAGTTTATTGAACAGTTCACACACTTTCAATATTCCTTTTCTTTTGGTACATGTATGAATGTTATTCTACAGTTGATCATGTCTAAACTTGTGAGGTTTTTTTTTTTGTATTTTCTGAGAGTGTTTAATAAATCTATCTATATAAGACTCCTATCCTTAATTCCCCATTAAATCTCTGCATGAATTCAATTTAGAAATTTAAGAACTTTAGCATAAAATGAGAAAGTTTATTATTCAAAAAAAAAAAAGAGAAAGAAATTGTTAAGAAGAACGAGTTTCCTATGTCTTTTGTCTTGTTTTTATTTCTTTTTCTTTTTCTTTTTTTTTTTTTTTTTTTTTTATGCCATGCACCAGTGCTGGCTCTCTGTGAGCCAGACACAAAATGAGAGTGACATGTCAAACACATGGATATCAAGGATGTGGTTACCTTAGCAACAAGAAGCATATAAAAGCCCTCAGAACTTCCATTTCTACTCTTGGGACATTTCAGAGTTTCAGATACTGTAAATACTGGTGAATATGATGTCTGTAAGAGACATCACAAACATTAAAGTATTATAATGTAAAGTAACCCAAGTTTTTCTCACAGGACCAAAAAAGTAAATTATAATTCACTCCCTTCCTGAAAAATGGGTTAGTGGAGGTCTAAGATAAAGACAGAACACTTCTAGACTTTATATTCTATAAAAATAGAAGCTACATTAAGTTTCATTGATTTGCACATATCTGTAGAATTTGAAGTTCTGTTATAGGTTTTGAAAGATTTGTTAAATTAATACTAATTTTAATTTCTTTTGAATGATAAAATGCATAAAGATTTGAATTACTATAGAAATGACATTGGGAGGATGCTTCTTAGAGATTAGAGCCTTTCAAAAATGTGTTAAAAGTAAGTTTGCTCTCTGTCACTGGATGGGAAGGCCCTTCTGAAGTTTTACCAAAGTAAGAATAATATTTGTCTTTAGTAAGAAAAATTTGCTTTCATCACTACTGACTACCTCAAAAAAAAAATGCTCTACTTGTGTTTTAGTATTAGCAATGGAAATTTTTAAATCTACCTATGTATCTATGTCTATCAGTCTAAACTAATTTTGTTCTTTCTCTTGTTGATACTCTTCATCATTATGTCTGGGCTTTCCTTTCACTGGAAAGCTTTATAATACTTTTCTGTAGGGAAAATCAATCTCTCCTCCACTCCTTGTTCATGTCTATAAGTTCTCTTTATCTCCTCCTACTTATCTAACTTGTATAATAGATGGCCCATAATACCGACACATAAGAGATAGATTGACCTTTTTTGTCTGTGGAAAAAAAGATTTGATTCTTACATTTGCTAGACAGAGTGGTATATTTGAACCTTTGATTTCTAATATTACTCACGTTTCAACCAACATCTTCATTGTTAGAAGACTCAATGAGGAATCAACTATGATCCAGCACTTTCTGACAAGTCTATATGACAGATAACATCTAATATTTCAGGGTCTAATAGATGTGCTCACTCTCTATTCATCTAAACTTTTTGAGTTTGAACCATATAGAAGCTAAATCATCTTAAAGCAAAGTGCCCAGGACCTATTATCCCAACTCACTTCAGAAATCCCTTCACTGATTTATGATTTACTGTTATGTTATGCTATCAGGATTTATGAAAGATCAATATAAGAATCACCTATTTGAAATATAGTTTGTGTCTTTACAAAACATGGCTTGAAAATTTCAGCCACTGTTATACAAGAAATCATACAATAGACTTTTTTTCTTAGTTTCAGAATTTTTTATCTGTCAATTTATTTGTGTATTCCTTTCCTTTCTGTGCCTTTCTTTGTCAGAAAACAACAATTATATAAATCAATACGTCTTCTAAAGAAAATTTAAATACTCAGCAATCTTAAACAGATTGGTAAATTGTGATAATAAAAGTTATCACTTGTTGAGTGTATACTACATACCAGGCCTCATTCTAAGTATCTTATGTATGCTGACCTTTATAAGTCTCACTGTGAGATTAGAACTATTCTTATCTCCATTTTACAGAGGAGGATATTAGGGTAAAAAGAGGGATACACATTTTGTGAGTAGTGGAGCCAGGATTTAAGGCAGTACTGTAGCTCTGGGAATTATGTTTTTAATGACAAAGCACCTGACTCTAAGGTAGTCATGAGGTAAGCCTGCTTCCTCTTTTTTCCTTCTATACATGAGAGGCCCCTTCCTGTAAACTAGCAGTTCTCAAAGCCCTGTTTGTGAACCAGCAGCATGGGGGGGGGGGGGGGGGGGGTCCCAGCAGTATGTGTTTCAACAAACCTTTTGGTGATTCTGATGCATGTTAAAGTCTAAGACCACTGGTGTAGAAGAATGAGAGAATTTTGGTGAAAAAATGACTGTAAATTCAGATCTTGTTCCACTGCTCTGTAGCTGTATGACTTTGCATACATTAATTAACCTTTCTGAGTTGATTTTTCTAATAAATGAAACTAAGATAGTAAATCTGTTGAGATTTTTGTGAAGATTAGTTATTACTTGCTGTTCAATTTTACTGTTTTCATTACATTTAACATTACATTTTAACTTTGATCTTATGTTTAAAAAGATGTAGTATTAAATAAATTAAATGAAAATCTCAGCATCAGTATCCCACAGTAAATTACATACACTGAGTACTATATAAAACTTCTATATATCTTCACATTTTGTAAGTCATTGTACACATAAAATTTTAAAAATCTATTACATATGCAAAATTTATATATAATATATATATGTTCTTATGTATTATATATAAAGCTATTATATATACAAAATTTATATATTCCTATATATATTTACAGCACTTTCTGACATATTTCCATTTTATCAAGTTAAGGTATCATTATTATCATCATCATATAATGGAAACCTAGAAGCAGACATTTTCACATATACCTCTTACATATTATTTTCAGTCCTGGTTAAATATAGACAATTTTATATACAAGTATTTGCCTTATTTGGTTAGCATCTCTTAAATTGAAAGAAAAAGTGAGAAAGCATTAAATGTCTAATACATTTTACCCATTTATTGTGGTAAATCAAAATTGATAATTTGTCCCATCCTATCTCAGGAGGTACTATCAATATAAAATTTTACGCATGAAGAG